>NC_056728.1:17427877-17595377 GCF_019279795.1 Protopterus annectens
TTTTATTTCCACAATTTACCTTTTCCATTCATCTTGCATACTTCACTTTTTTTCTATTTCTGGACTGGCCTGCTCTCACGTTATTAAGCTACCACTTCTATACATTTTCCAAAATAGTCTATACATTTGAATTTGTGTGTGTGGCTGCCAGGGATTGCTCACTCGCTCTCACTCTTCACTGTGTGAGTCTGAGTGTGTGTGTGTGTGTGTGTGGGGTAGCTTGCTCTCTCGCACTATTTGCTGTCAGTGTGTGCGTGATCTCTCACTCACTTGCTCTCACTGTTCACTGTGTGTGCGTGTGTGTGTGTGTGTGTGTGTGTGTGTGTGTGTGTGTGTGTGTGTGTGTGTGTCTGTGTGTGTGTGTGTGTGTATGTATGTGATCTCTTGCTCTCACTGTTCACTGTGTGTGTGTGTGTGTGTGTGTGTGTGTGTGTGTGTGTGTGTGTATGTATGTGATCTCTCGCTCTCACTGTTCACTGTGTGTGTGTGTGTGTGTGTGTGTGTGTGTGTGTGTGTGTGTGTGTGTGGATCTGTCGCTCACTCTCATTGTGTGTGTGTGTGTGTGTGTGTGTGTGTGTGAATCTCTCGTTCACTCTCTCTGTTCACTGTGTGCGTGTGTGTGTGTGTGTGTGGGGGGGATCTCTTGCTCACTCACTCTAACTGTTCATTGTGTGTGTGTGTGTGTCTGTGTGTGTGTGTGTGTGTGTGTGTGTGTGTGTGTGTGTGTGTGTGTGTGTGTGTGTGTGTGTGTGTGTGTGTGTGTGTGTCTTTGAAATGAAGTAGGGTAGAGTCTGACTAACGTACTACACTTTCACTTTTCCTTTACACTCCAAGCTCTCACACCATCCCATAAGAAGTTTCACTTCGAATAAAGTCAGTCTCCTAAATTCTAGCCAGTCTTTCCACAAAATACACTATACCTTCTCACTCATTCCAGACAGTGCTTGCAGATAGGGTGTCAGTATACTTTCCAGAATGCTTCCCGGAAGATTACTACACCCGTTTACTTCTCTCTAGTCATTTACATGGTAATAGACAGCCCAGATAACAAAAGGTAACACTGAAATTTTCATTGCTTCAGTAAAGCATCCACCTGTTTTTTTTTTTTTTTTTTTTTAACGGGAACATCCTATAAACAACATTTGTACCTACAAACAAACACCTAACTTTTGGTAGGAGTGTGGAAAGGGAGCATGGGAGCAGGCATTATATCTGACACCCTGACACCTTTGTTTTGCAAGGTATAGACATAAGTAGTGCAATAAAGTACCCTTAATAAAAGTAACTGAATACCGGATCTGCCATTGCAGGGAGAATTTGAAGATACACATGAAGGAGTACACACATATACACAATATAACAGCATAGGAAAATGTAAAGCACAATCTTTTCTACTGCAGTATAACCAAAGCAACAGCAACTGGTCTTACCTATAGTGCAGGTACATTTGGTTAATAATGATTTGAAAAACAGGATTTTGCATTTAGCCTCTACTGCTTTTATTTTTCCAAAATGTCTTATTACACATATTATTATGCTGTCAAGACACTCAGAATGGAAACTAATGTTGTACTAATAACCACACATTTTTCTTTTTGGGGGGGGGGGGGGGGCGTCACCTTTCTGCTGCTGTTTTTAAGCCTGTGGAATATCTGCCATTAGCCCTGATGTTCCTAGGCAATAATTTTCCATGGTACATTTTGATGCATTAACGGAACAACTGTCGCACCTGTTGTTTCCTTTTAAACACCTTGTTCATCCACATTGCTAACAATAAACAAGCGTTAGCCAGTCAAGACTGCTGAGGGAGCATTACAGCCTACGCACAATGAAAACAGCAAAAGTCAGAGGCATGCATTAACAGTATAATGTCTGTAACATTTTCACACAAAAACGAAATGCTGATTTGTTGATGAGTGCCACACAACAAAGCACTAACAAGAAAACATGGTGAAACGGTAGTTAGGATTCTTCCTCACAGCATTTTGGCCCAGTTATGAGCATGGGCTTTTTCCAGGTACCCCTCTGGTTTCATACTAGTTGACTGGCTCCAGTGAACTGTCCACATGTATTGTATTTCCCTTACCTGTAGTCCAAGCTATGACTGAAAAGGGACAGAGACTGACCAGTCCAATTAACAGTTAAGGAAATGAATAAATGAAATAAAAAAAAAAATGAATAAAAAATAAAAAAAAAAAAACTGTCCTTAGTAAATTCAATTTACTAATTTAAGTTATAAATAAAAACTCTGACACAAGCACCTATTTAAGCAGGGATGAAGAATGACAAGCTATTGCATTTGTGCCTCGGATGAAACTGTGAATCAAAGATACTGAACATTAATGCTAAAAGACTTGCATTTTCAAATTTCAGTGCACAGTCGCAAGTTTGTTTATTCCTGAAGACAGGCACTTGACGTACTTTAATAAAATGAAAAAGTGTACTATCGTAATGATAAATCTGGAAGCGCATATCCATCCTTGTCATCCAACATAACTGGAATTGCAGTTCTTCTGGCAGCCTGGCATCAAAAAATTCTCCCAGGCTATTAGTGCCTCTGGGTCTATATCATATGTTCGAAGCTTTATAACTTCGAACATTAAATAATCAAATTTAAATGTTCGAAGTTATAAAATTTCGAACATATGTCAAAAAAAAAAAACCCCAAAACTAACTGTTATAGGCAAATCTTCCCTTACCGCATTATGGTGTGGTCTCGGAGTTGGTATATTTAAAGAGTGGGAGGTGTGGGGGTTGCAGAGGGGGCTTGCCCCCCTCCTTAGAACAGTCAGGTAAATTATCTTTCTTTTTTTTTTTTTATCGTATGTTCAATGTTTGAAACTTCGAACATTTAAATTCGATTATTTAACGTTCAAAGTTTTCAAACTTCAAACATATGATATAGACCCAGTGCCTTTCTTTAAACCTCAATGTTCTGCTTAGTAGCTTCCTCTCCTGATCTTAGGAGTACTCCTCAAATGTGAAACACTACAGAAAACTCAATACCCAATAATGTTTTAGACTATTTCTGCCATGATGCTGGGTGAGTATGTTGTTGAAGAGGAACCCTGATTATCCATATCTATTGTCATGGGACATGCATAACTTTGGTATCTGGTATGAGCAGGTCCATTCTTGCCAACCTGCAGGACATATTTCCAAGCCTACCCTCCTGGGTTGCCATCACTGGAAATATTTCTGATTACTGTGTTTCCAAAGGAAGGACTAAACCTGAATATTTTATTTATCCTATAGTGTCTTGCAATAAGATTTTCAGTGAATCTCACATAGCAGCACTACAAACTTCACCTAAGGCTTCATTTCTGAGAAATGCCTTATAGGCAGCCACTGTTACAGGACAGTCATGTTATACTTTTCATAGCACAATTCAATACAGTTAGCAAGCCAATTACACAGACTGAGGCCCAGTTTTTTATTGGAACACGAGACAAAATGTTGTGAATCTTTCTTGACTGATTTGGTTTAGCTGACATAAAACCAGAGCTGCAGAACAAGACCACTGGTGCAGCATCATACTGCTGTCAGGGAGCATGCCCTAAGCCTCCACATGCAGCGTCACTGGTGCAGCATCATACTCCTGTCAGGAAACATGCTCTAAGCCTCCACCTGCAGCATCACTGGTGCAGCATCATACTCCTGTCAGGAAACATGCTCTAAGCCTCCACCTGCAGCATCACTGGTGCAGCATCATACTCCTGTCAGGAAACATGCTCTAAGCCTCCACATGCAGCGTCACTGGTGCAGCATCATACTCCTGTCAGGAAACATGCTCTAAGCCTCTACCTGCAGCATCATACTGCTGTCAGGGAGCATGCCCTAAGCCTCCACCTGCAGCATCACTGGTGCAGCATCATACTCCTGTCAGGGAGCATGCCCTAAGCCTCCACCTGCAGCATCACTGGTGCAGCATCATACTCCTGTCAGGGAGCATGCCCTAAGCCTCCACCTGCAGCATCACTGGTGCAGCATCATACTGCTGTCAGGGAGCATACCTTAAGCCTCTATCTGCAGCATCACACTGCTGTCAGGGAGCATGCCCTAAGCCTCCACATGCAGCGTCACTGGTGCAGCATCATACTCCTGTCAGGGAGCATGCCCTACGCCTCCACCTGCAGCATCACTGGTGCAGCATCATACTCCTGTCAGGGAGCATGCTCTAAGCCTCTACCTGCTGCATCATACTGCTGTCAGGGAGCATGCTCTAAGTCTCCAACTGCACCATCACTGGTGCACCATCACACTGCTGTCATGGAGCATCCCCTAAGCCTCCACCTGCAGCATCACTGGTGCAGCATCACACTGCTGCCAGGGAGCATGCCCTACGCCTCCACCTGCAGCATCACTGGTGCAGCATCATACTCCTGTCAGGGAGCATGCCCTAAGTCTCCAACTGCATCATCACTGGTGCACCATCACACTGCTGTCATGGAGCATCCCCTAAGCCTCCACCTGCAGTATCACTGGTGCAGCATCATACTGCTGTCAGGGAGCATGCTCTAAGCCTCTACCTGCAGCATCATACTGCTGCCAGGGAGCATGCCCTACGCCTCCACCTGCAGCATCACTGGTGCAGCATCATACTCCTGTCAGGGAGCATGCTCTAAGCCTCTACCTGCAGCAT
Source organism: Protopterus annectens (assembly GCF_019279795.1). Lineage (NCBI taxonomy): Eukaryota > Metazoa > Chordata > Ceratodontiformes > Protopteridae > Protopterus > Protopterus annectens. The sequence continues at coordinate 17,432,520 of NC_056728.1, forward strand.
CATACTGCTGTCAGGGAGCATGCCCTAAGTCTCCACCTGCAGCATCACTGGTGCAGCATCATACTCCTGTCAGGGAGCATGCTCTAAGCCTCTACCTGCAGCATCATACTGCTGTCAGGGAGCATGCCCTAAGTCTCCACCTGCAGCATCACTGGTGCTGCATCACACTGATGTCAGGGAGCATGCCCTAAGCCTCCACCTGCAGCGCCACTGGTGCAGCATCATACTGCTGTCAGGGAGCATGCCCTAAGCCTCCACCTCCAGCATCACTGGTGCTGCATCATACTGCTGTCAGGGAGCATGCCCTAAGCCTCCACCTGCAGCGCCACTGGTGCAGCATCATACTGCTGTCAGGGAGCATACCTTAAGCCTCTACCTGCAGCATCACACTGCTGTCAGGGAGCATGCCCTAAGCCACCACCTGCAGCATCATACTGCTGTCAGGGAGCATGCCCTAAGCCTCCACCTGCAGCAGCTTTGTGAGCTATACTATGGCTTTTGTTAAGATGTACATGCATGCTTTCAATCACCAGCAACCTCCTGACTAAGTGGCACACTGCTTGCAGTGAAGAGCTTACCATGCTCTTCCTGATCCTACTGTAATGAGCCATGCTGCATTCCCTACAGGATGGACAAGCAGACATCGGCTGCTCATTCCCCTCCTCACCCACTCAGTAATTCCGCAGCACCTGTGTAGCTAATCAAACATGGATTGTCTGAATTGCAGCCAGGGCTTCATCCCTCTATGCCTTGGGGCCAGGAGTATTTTGGTGGCTACCCTGAGTATAAATGTTGGATTAGTCCTCCATGACACTGTCTTAATGAAAGAAAAGATAAACAGAAGTAATGGCCACTAGAAAGAAATTCTTCCAAGACAGGCACTTCAGATCAGCTTACCCACAGGCTGAAAAGAATGAAGGGTTAACTTCTGTATAATGAAATACAAATCTCATGAAGGGAATGTATCCTTGACAGGAAGGCAGACCTGGAAAGTAGAAAGCTTTACAAACCTTAAAAGAAGCCTAAAACAAATTGTAGCAGCCTTGATAGAAGCTGGATATGACAGCAAGGTGAACCTTTACAAAACACTAACTTGGGCCTGTATCAAAGATGTGTGAAAGGTAATCCAGAGGTACAGACACCAGAACAGTAAGCCATGTTCTACCTAATGGAAGTGGACCAAACAGCATAACACACATTTATTTTTGTAACTGATACTTTACTGGACCACCCTAAACAGGTATGAACAGTGTCTGAACATTAGTGAAACTGCAATAAACATGCAGTCAGATGAAGTGTGTGAAGATCCAGTGATGTTGCTTCCCAAGAGGTAACTCAGGAGGGTTCTTGAGGGACTCAGACATACAGATTGATCCAGATGATGAGATCATAGCAGAGGGAACAACACTTGTCAAGGTAAGGAAAGGGCTATGAGATGACCGTGGACTGATTTTCCTGGTTTTCATAATGAAATCTGGAATAATGAGAGATGCAGGAAAGTATAAAGTTGCCCTGGAAGCCATTGATTTGGTTGACATTATTCCTAGAATGTCCCCCCAGTGAAATGATGAAGGAACAGAAGCAGTGATTTTAGAATACCATGAGGTCACAGTAAGACATACTCCAGTGACACAAGATCTCTACACTGTAGAAAAGGTGTGGAATCACTTGTGTGGCATCAGTAAGCAATGATTTGGCTTGTTCACCAGAGAACTAGCCTCTCAAGAAATAATGACTGGCTGTTTGAAAGCATCCTGTCAACAAAGGCTATTTATACTCTCTCATAATTTCTCAAAAGAGGAGAAAGAGGTACTCCTTCCACATTTTTATGTACAACAGCCATGCAATCAGTGTGGACTGCAACTGCACCTTGAATTAAAGAAGCCTGAGTGCTTGCAGAGTGAGAAAAAAAAACAGACTATAGATGTAGTGACTGACTTCAATTTGTAACCAAAAACCTGGCCTGTCTGCCAGATTTGTCTATGGTCTCAGCCCCCGATGAGGAAGAAGTTTAAAATGGGCTGCCCAGGGTAAGATTCAGAGTATGGAACCATCACTGTAAATGAATCTTGCATGCCTTGGTAATGTTTATTTGATGCAATACTGTATCTTTTAACAAAAAAACTCTATACTTTCAGAGTCCACTGGAGGATTCTCTTGAGGAACTTCGGTGAGGTACCATTAAAGCTGTAGCCACCATAAGGCCCAGTTCAATGAGACAGAGAGCTGATGTGATTGAGTAGCAATAAGAAACCTTGGCACTGTTGGGTGTGGGGGTGAAATCTTGTCTAAAGGAAGATGATATTTGTATTGGTTCTTCTGGCCTCTGTTTCAGAATCCATTCTATAACTTTCTACCACCTCAATGTTTCCAGGGTCTTTGAGTTCCTTATTGCTATTGGTTGCATCAGTATTATTACTGATGTGAACTCTCTTCCACCTTTAAAAATGCGAACTGAGGAATATGAAATTTAATGTCAACAGCTATGGGGATGTTTATGCTTTAACATGCATTGCAAAGGAAGTTTTCCCATAGAATCAGGCCTGCTATGAAACACAAAGTTAAAGACAATGTCAGTAATCCTGAAAGATCTCCAGCTCTTGTGTTAAGGGCTGTGGTAAAAAGGTACCATTTCTGTGATGTGGTATTTCGAGATTCAGAGACACATTAGTTGCAATTAGGAAATATCTTGCTAATTTGTATGCTTCTGAATCGCTGTTAACTACTGCAAGTGTTAACCAGCACTTTCCTTGGGTCGTTAACATTGGTGGCAGATGCATCCTGTAAGTACAGGCACCACTAGCATTCACACACACACACACAGACACACACACACACACACACACATACACACACACACACACACACACACACACACACACACACACACACACACACACACACACACACACACACACACCAGACCTGCCCCTGTGTTGTCAGAAATGCCCCAGATGTTTCCCTTTTTCCTGCCTTTGTAAAAAAACACAAATTATTACAGTCAGTCATTAATACAAGTCATTATAATTCCCCACTTCATATCCTTCAGTAAATGCACGCAATACTGAAAAGGCTGCTATTCTAGCGACCATGGCTCTCAACCTTCTACCTCCAAAATAAGAAACACTGCCTCTCAATGTGGAACAAATTGGCAAAATGTGGAACAGATACTAAGAACTTACTAACAACTTCGATTAGGAATGTCACAGCTTGGTTAAAACATGCCACTTTATACTTATAAAAAGTTATTTTGATGAATTAATATGAGTAAGTACTATTTATCATAGATATTATCAATTTAAAAAATTCTTAACTCTGATAGTGACAGACCCTTTCAATGTGGAACTTTGAAGAACATGAACTTTTTAAGACCCAAAATAAGGAATGTTCCTCATAATGGGGTACACCTGAGAGGTATGCTAGTGACTTTATAAGAGTAATAGTAAAATCTGTCCCTGTCTGCGTCTTTGTCCCATCAATAATGTTGGCTTTGTCTAGATGTACTACAAGGTTGAGAGATATACTTATATGCACCCTGTCCCTCTCCTTCATATCTCATGAATTTTTGTAGGCACTGAATGGTGCCAGAACACCTCATTGTATATCAATAATAATAATAATAATAATAATAATAATAATAATAATAATAATACAAAAAACTTGCTGCAGTAACTGATAAGTTAGAGCTGAAGGCTAATGCTGATGTTTCTTATTATTCATATAAAGTCCCTGGAGTTTAATGGTGGTGTGGAGAACGAATATCCTCAGTTTTAGTTGTGAGGGTGCAGGGTTGGAGTCAAACTTCTCAACCATTCTGATTTTGCAGGGGTGCCTGTAATTTACACTCAAACTTTTGCTCCATTCCTCTTAAAACTGGAAATTATTTTGAAAAGTTCTAAGTTCATAGCACCAACATCCAAAAAGTGTTCCTAATTTGTGACCTTTTCCATAATTATTTTTTTGGTTTGTCTATTAACTCTGGTAGTAAAAATTGAGAGGTTTGGTTGGAACCTTTTCTAGAGCCTTTAAGGCATGTTATTTACACACTCCCTGGTGTTGGTGTCTAGGAGTCACCCCAACCACATCATCTTTCTTTTATTTGTTTTTTTGTAATAAGAGCCGTTAAAATACATGCAAATGTGTTCACCCCAATCTATGTTATGTTTAAGTGCCACTAAGAAACAAGATCTAAGAGTTCTCCCTGGTATCTTGCATTTTCCCCTCCAATTCCCATTATGTTTAAATGCTGGTAAGGCATGAGATGTAAATATTCACCTTGGGGTCACATGTTTCTCCCCAGAGCTCCATTATGTTTATGTACCATTAAGGCAAAACATGTAAGAGTGTTTCCTGCTGTCTAGTGTTTCCCTAGACCCATGTTATGTGTAACTGCTGTTAAAGCACTGTTATGATACAAGGTCCTCCTTGCTGGCTATTGTTACCCCCAACCCATGTCTTTGGATGCATCCCTAGTGGCTAATGTTCCTCCATCCCACGTCTTTAGACTTATCTCTGGTGGGTGACAATCCCCCCATAACTAAATGGCTCAGATTTGCTCTTTAGCTTATGAGTGCGTGAAAGTATGATAACCACCCTACCCCCCCACACACATTTCCACATTAATTCCATGCACACACACCTTAACCACCCCCTGAACACACACCTTAACCACCCCCTGACTAACCCTCCTACTGTGACTTCCCAGGTAGGCACACCTGTACACCTACACTCACACAAGCAGCCCCTTGCATACATACACATTGTCTCACAATCCGTAACACTACCTGATCGGTAAACTCACCAGCCCTTACCTCTACAGTTATGGATGAACATGCATTCCCACAGTTGGCCAGAAGCAGCCACACTAATTTGCCCAACCAAGTGTGTCCATCTATTGCACAGCTGTGTAAATGCCTTACCACAGGCAGTTTTGTGGGAGACCACAGGGCTAACTAGCACATGTATCTCAGCAACAAATTAGCAAACACTAATTTAATTCAAATAAAATAATATAAGTGCTTTCCTTAAGTACAGTGACAAAACTTCTTCAGACCTGTAAGCTTGATTTTGTGCAACATTCCGAAAAATGTATTGAGGGTGCATGCTGTCTTTTCTCAATAAACTATTCACATGGCATCCCTTCCTAAACATTCTAGTGCTCAATGCACCATTAGGTTCTTGTATGATAGAGCCATCTAAAAAACTAACCTCAGTGTATGACCAGTTCATGGTGAACTTAAGAAAATGTGTCGAAACATTGATATAATCCACAAATGTCATTAGTTGCTCTATTGACCCCCCTCCCCATAAAAGGAAGAGGTCATCTACAAACCTCTGAAAGAATAATATATCATCCTTGAAGTCACCCACCACCAGGTTGTCTTGTTCCCATTTCGACACTACAGCATTCGCATAACTGTTAGCACATGATGTGCCCATGGCTACCCCGTTGCATTGCTAATAGACCTTATCCCTGAACATGAATACATTATTCTCCAGTACCAGACTTAGTAATAATCATATCAGGTCCACCGTATCACTGTCATACTCTCTGGTTTCAAGCATTAATTGAGCTACATTGTTAATTCCTAAGTCATTTGGAATAACAGTAAAAAGTGACACCACATCAAGGGTAACTAACAGCATTTGTTATTTACAGACTAGTTGTTCTCTTTCACATGTAAATCTATATAAATCTCTAACAAAATGTTCAGTATCCTTCAAGATGTAATCTGACTGTTTAATAAGGTTCCTAAGGAATTTCTCCACAAAAATGGATATGGACTCAGTGCACCAGTTACTTCCGGCTACAATGGGCATCATAGGTGGATTCTCCCTGTTTTTGTGTACCTTGGGTAATCATTGAATCACTGGGGTGGTGGGGTTAAAAATAAGAAAATATCTTATTAATTTTCATCAATGAGACCCATCCTGGCTATTTCCCTTAGCTTTTTGTGTACATATTCAACCATTCTGTTAACTTGTGATGAAGTAATAACTTTATAAAATATGTCATCATCTAATAAAGCAAGCATTCTCCTGTCATAGTCTTCCCTGTCCAAAATTATAATCTGTCCTCCCTTATCTACAAGGCGTATCATGATGTGTGGATTCTTTTGTAAACTATTTAATGCTGCAAATTCATCCTTAGATAAATTATGCCATCTATTATTACAAGAGTATGATTTTTGTTCATGAAACACTCTATAAACATCTAAGCATAACTGTTCAAATGCAAAAACCAAAGGATTTAACTTAGATAAAAAAGAGCTAGATTTTCTAAACACAAATTCCCCATTTTCACCATTGTTCGCATACATGATTTTCAACATTAAATTGCGTGTAAATAACTTAATATCAAATACAACTTCAGTAATATCAGAGTCAGCAGTCGGAATAAAAGAAAGTCCTTTTTCCAGTACATTACATTCATATCTGGATAGAGCATAGGTGGATAAATTAACTATTAGTTTTTGCTGTTCATGAAAGCTTTCTTTATCGTGTACGGACTCACCATTCCTTCTGGGTGCTTCCCTTTGTTTCTGGTCATGCTTCTCCCTCTCTGTTGTCCCTGATTCAAGCCACCTCTCCCTTGACTTATAGACCTGTTTCTGGTTGGAAGGGGGGAAGTCAGGCCTGGAGGTCGTAAACTTTCTAAGAAAGAAGTGTGGATGCCATCATCAAGGTCGCATCTATTAGAAGCATTGCCATTTACTTTTTGATGAACTTGTGCTGTGGTTGTAATAATTTTCCTTCTTACCACTGTTGCCTTGGCCATCGGCATAGTGCAACCTATGTCGATAGTTGTCTGGACCCTCCCTTCATCCATTTACTGGATGTCTTCAGAATCTCGATTGGTAGAGATTTTTGTATCAGCTTCCCGATTGAAGGAATCCTCCATAGTCATACACTGAGGTTAGTTTTTTAGATGTCTCTATCATAAAATAACATAATGGTGCATTGAGCACTAGAATGTTTAGGAAGGGATGCCATGTGAATAGTTTATTGAGAAAAGACAGCATGCACCCTCAATACATTTTTCGGAATGTTGTACAGAATCAAGCTTACAGGGCCCTCTAGATTAAATGCCGGAGAAGTAGATTTTATGGAACAACTAGATAAGACAGACACAGAATTAACAGAAAGGAGTTATGATCAGAAACTTGTCAACCAAAGCATTAAAATAGTAAGAAATTGCAGACATAGCAGAGCTAAACCCTATTTCTTGAACAGGTAGGGAGCGACATAAATGGGGGTCAACAGAAACAAATTTCACAACCACTTAAAATGTGCTTTAGTTATTCTAGAAACATAAGCTATTACACAGATATTATAGGTAAACATTGGAACATCTTGACATCTGATAAACAAGTGAACAACCCGATAGAAGCACATCCACAGTTTACTTTTAAAAACAAGAAGTCGTTAAGGAGACGACTATGTGATCCCAAAGATCAAATCAGGACTGAGGATACACCAGGGACTAGACCGTGCACCAGGTGCCAATTTTGTAAATTTATAACTCAAGATATGGAACTTCTACATCCAGACACTGGTGTAATTTACACATTAAGAGCCAGTGCCAGGTGTGATACTTCCCATGTGGTCTACCTTGCCACTTGTCAGGCATGTAGTAAATTCTATGTGGGAAAGACTGATAGATTATTAAGGGACAGGATCAGGGAACACCTATACCATATTAAGAAGGGTAGTGTGCTCAATGCTTTAGCAAAACACATAAAGGAGTCCAATGATCAACACACCTTTATATTTATGGTATTAGGTAAATGTTATGAGAATCTGAGGGGTGGTGATATTACAGTTCAAACTGAAAATCTAGAGGCTAAATGGATTGTGAGGTTAAGAGCTAACACAGGACATGGTCTCAATGACCATGTACCATTGAGACCCATCCTGAAAAATTGGCCACTTCGCAGGTAGAATTTGTCATATTCCTGTGGTTCATATGTATTTATATGTATATTATTTTGTAGTATTTTGTAGTATTGTCTTTATGCAATGAAGTTTTTATGTAATGAAGTTTATACATTTTATTATGTATTTTATTGTGGGCTGAATACTATTGCTCTTTTATACCTTTAAGAGTTTTACCTTTTAATCATGTGATTAGTTAATGCTTAGTATAAGTACAGGTGTGTGAGTGCTGTTTTTTATACACCTGCAGAAGCCTTGTGGTGAAAGCGCTTGTGTGTTTTGCAATAAATCAGCTGAAGAAACTGGAGCCTTGCCTCTGCCTGCTTTTACTATTTGGACTGGTATTTCTATCCTTGTTTTAGAGCTTTTCTTCCTGGGCCTCCACTGAAAATAAGCATTTCAGTTCCCAGTCGGCCTTTCTGGTAAATAAATGCAAATAAATAAATAAAATAACATGTCAATAGTAACACTCAGATGATCCTACCCTGGCTCAGACTTTTAACCAGCGGGTATGTACCTCCTCAAAGTCTTGGGTTACTTGGTCCTACTCTTATGACCATGCCCTACCTGCCAGAACAGCAGACAAGAGGGAGGGAGGGACCAAGCTCTTAGATCTTAGGGTCATAGCCACCTTCAATAAGCCTAACTTATACTTGTTAGTCAGAAGCTGTGAAGACTTGTCACCTTTTCCTCTTTACGAGTGGATCAATTAGGTCAATCCCTATATACCCTTACGATGACCATACGGAAGCTGTTTCATATTATGGTGTGAGCAAATTCTAATATTTGTAATTGCTGTCCCAGAAAGTATATGTTTATTACCAGTTGCCCTGTTTGAAAGAGAACCTTTTGGTCTATAGTAAATCGCTATTCTTATCTCTCCATAGCATGTGGATAGATTAACTAGTGATTAATCTATCAAAGGGGATGCAGTATCCATCGACACACACTGAGGAATATCAGTGGTAAAACCATTCCAGCTCTAAGGCACAGAGGGGTATATCTCTCAGTATGACCCAGACAATGAGAGCTTGGATATTGGAAGAGTCAGACAAGGGAGGGTAGGAGCTGAGTGGCTGACACCAGTTTGCTTTTCTTGGTGAGGGGTAATGGTTTTAGTGGATGATCACCGTCACAAAACCAGGGGCTTAGGCATTGAAAATACCATAGGATCATAGGAGGCTACTAGGCTATTGGCCCTATGGCCCTTATAAGCCTAGCCAAGAGTTTGGCCCATGTTTAGACAAGTCAGCACCCAGTGCCCCTGTCCAGCAGAGACACAGGTGGAATCCCAGGAGTGTATTTTTGATTTCCCATCCAGTTATCCAGGATGCGCTTAAAAAGGGATAATGAGGTACGCTGCTTGTCATGGAGAGGGAGTCTGTTCCACAGATGGGGGAGTCTCTGGGACACAAATCTGTCCCACCAACAAGTCCTATTGATATCACAGACCAGGTTGAGGTCACGTGTATGGGTTGCTCGAGTGGAGCTTGACTTGCAGATATGCAGCAGTCCCATCAAGGCGGGTCTGAGATTGCTTTGTATGTCAGACAGAGTTCACCTCTGAGGAGTCTGTATGATACTGAGTAGAGGGACACGGCTTTTAGCCTATCTGTGTAAGGTAGGTGTTTGAGGCCGTGGATTCTCCTGGTGAGGAACCTCTGCGGTCTCTTCAGCTGCTGCATGTGCTTTGCGTGGTACATGCCAAAGGGAGTGTTGTACTCAATAATTGGCCTTGTAAGGGAAGAATACAGGGATCTTATGACCTCTTTCTCCCTGGATGGGATACTCTTACTTATGAGGTGGGCCATGTAGAAAGTTTTCCGTACAACATAAGCAACACGGTGGTCAAAAGTCAGGTTGCTCTCAACCTTGGTACCCAAATACCTCACTACTGATTGTGTACTTAGGACATTGTTATTAATGTGATAATATGTGGGGCCATCACTCTCCCCAAATGGGAGGATGATGTATTTTTTGACATTCAGCTTGAGGTCATGTTTCTGACATCAGTCATTTGTTTGGGTGAGACCCTCTTGGAGGATGTCCACATCACTTGAGGAATTGATGACTGCCCCCAGTTTGCAGTCATCTGCAAACTTGGTCAGCCATAGCCCACTTTGTTTGGCCTGCACCTCAGAGAAGTACATCCCGAATAACAGAGGCCCCAAGACCGGTCCCTGGGGTACGCCACTCGATACAGGTCTACTGCTTGAGGTGGCTTCCCCTATTTTGATTAGGAGGTTCTATCAGTGAGCCAGTTTGCTACCCATCTGGTAACATATGGATTGATGCCTAGTTGAGAGAGTTTATTTACTATGCCTGAGTGGGGAATAGTGTCGAAGGCTTTGGCCAGGTTAAGGTAGGCGGTGTTCACCGTCTTCCCCTCATCCATGGCTTTGGTGACTGTCTCAAAGAAGTCGATCAGATTTAACAGACATGACTTCCCCTTGACAAAGCCAAACTGTGTGGGGTCGAGTGTTTGGAGGTTGCCAATGTCCCTGTTAATGAGGTCCATGATAATCCATTCCATGGCCTTAGGGTCATAGCCAGGACACAGGTCACTGACTTGGACATCTGAAGAACCATAGCTTATGAAACCCAACATCTGTGCTCAGTAATTTGACATGAAGGTGGGAATGAAGTTTTTTTTTAATTTTGGAAGACAACTGTTTAATGAAAAGAGCAAACAGAGTGGAAATAGAAGCATGAGGTCATTGTAAGAGATGTGATGTCATTAGAGAGATCAGTAGGTCTGCAGTGCTGTACAAAGCACTTTTTGTAGGTTATCAGATATATTATGGGAAAGATGAATAGTAAGGCCAAACTGTTTGTATATGACACCATGTTAATGTGTGGTGTCTCTGACTGCAAAGAAGAGTCTCAGAAGGATCCAAACAGGTCATATGTCTAGGATGACTGTGAGATTCACTGTAAGGAAATGCACAGATTTGCACTTTGACACAAGGAATCCTAAGAAACACTACCACATGACAAACAATTTCAGTAGAATGGAAAAAGAGAAAAAAATGAAGCTCCAGTGATAATAAAAATGGTAGTCTACAGAGCATACAACAGTAACAATGCAATAACTTTTCTACCAGAAAACAATTGTTATCCCTATAAGTACAGCTGGATAGAATGCATCCCCTGCCTTGCAATCAATTCTGATGAAATGTATACAAGCTGATAAGAAGTGAGACTTAGATAATTAAGAGCCTGGGTGGCTTGTAATACAAGAGCAAGGTAGCAGTTCTTAATCTGTATAACATGAAAAACAGCAGGGATAGAAAACATAGTATGGAATTACAGACAAAGATCAAGAGGCTGTGCAGTCACTCAGAAGAAAAAGGACAAACTGGGAAAGAGGGCAGGGGGATTCTTTCCATTTCTTAAGATGCAGACAAATGGCTTCAAGGAAAGGATGGTGGGTTTGCAGGTATTATTCACAGAAGGGGTATGGGGTTTGTAGTTCACATATTATTGGTGTGCACAGTATCACAGGACTTAGTACAGCTGACTCAGATTTCTCAGTTTTCCAGTTTGGTTCCAGGTCGAGGAACCTTCTCAACTGGGTCTGCTCATCCATTTCTGTACATCTGGGACTTTGTCAGGTTTCCTCCCGCATCCCAAGGATGTTCCTCCAAACAGGGTGTAAGGTGTGCCTGTGGTGCATGAGCCAGGTGCAGGAGCATCCTGTGATGGATGGTACCTTGCTGAAGATTGGCTTCTCTACCTTGTGCCCAGTGAGTAAACTAATTAAACTATTAGGCTGTGTAGAGGAGTCCAGCTAAAGCTTTCAACAAGATGCAGGCCGTGTGGAAGAAAGGAAGTTGCAATTCTATACAGAGTAAATTTGCATTTACTGCCTTTTTTCAGCTTATGCCTGTACATTCTTACCAGCTGGGTGGTCAGTTTTGTACCTTTATTAATTTTAAAAGTACAATGTGGAAAATATTAATTTTAGAACTAAAGCACTTGGATCTATTTTGGCTAGAGATATACTACAAAAGATGTAGCATTTCTCTCAGCTGTATTCATACCTGTCAGTTAAACATACAAAAGAAATAGCAAATGTATTTATTTAGTAAATAATTTATCTTAGTATTCTACCATATCTTCTAGGAAGGGCGCTGTATGGTTTCATTTTCTGTACGACTTCAGAGCAGCAACCTTCTCACCAAAGAATACAGTGAGAGAACAACCGAATCACTTTAGTAGCACAGAAAATGAAGTCACACAACAAAAACATGTTGGCAAGTAAATTTCATTTACTCAGTAAAGGAAAATAAAAGAAAAGCTTTACTACCTATTGTGAGAAAATTAACTAAGTAGCACATTTAGCTCTTGCACTGCATTTACAGGTGTGCCCATTTAAACCATAGTCTTAGCTTAGTCTTACCATAACTTAGTCTTTTGTTAATTGTACTGGCCAAAAAGTATACCCTTTAACTACAAACTGGAGTGAGGAATATCAAAATGTGCACAAAACATACAAGGATTTTGGCAAAATAATTACCACACAGTTGAATGATATTAGTTTGCTCTTGCACCTTAACAGCAAATTCTACTGCCACACTACCAATAACAGTAACTAAACTTTATGCTGTAATAATAAGGTCTGTTTGCATCTCTAAAAATCTAGCGGTGAAGAGATGGCCCAAGAATCCAATCGCTGCCCACTATTACTAAACAGAGACTTGGCATATATCACTCAATAATTAGAGGCAAGGAAGTAAAGCACTGGCTAACAGGGAGGTGGACTGAGATTGTACCAACTGCTTTCACCCAAAGGGTAGGGGACATCACCATGTAGGGACGTTAGAGTCTTCCAGTGGGACATTTGGGCGATCAGATCTTAGCATTCTTCTATAATCTACATCTCGGAATTATAATCTGGTAATATGAAAGGGATGAATGCACTCCTTCAGACAGGTATGAAATATTATTTTACTCCTAGGAAAACTCATCAATGTTTTCCTCACTGTCGAGGGGTATCATAGGTTCATAGGTGTTTACTAGGCTAATGATCACAAGGGCCTTTTTAACCGTAGCCATGCATACAAAATCTCTGACAAGTTCTGATACCCTTGATAAATGTAAGCATGGCCCTGGGAGATGAACCATTTAAAGGTTACCTGTATCTGTTATAGACATAGGTGCCAAACCAGGGATGAATTTCCAGTTTCCCATCCAACTGTCTGGGTTGCACTAGAATTGGGTTAGGGAGAAAGTCTGCTTCACATGGACGGGGACCCTGTTCCATAGACGGGGTATTCCCTGGGATACATACATCTAGCTCTCCAGCAAGTCCTATTTATATCACAGCCAAGGTTTAATCCTTTAGAATGGGTAATTCTGGTGCTGTTTGCTTTGTGAATATGCAGGAGGTCCATTAGAGTATGGTCTGACAATACCCTGTATGCCAGGCATACATCTCCCCTCAAAAGCTAGTAAGACACAGATTACAGGGATATGGCCTTGAGGCAGTCTGCACAGGACATTTTACTTACTCCCTGTATTATTTTAGTGAGGAACCTCTGTGGAGGCTCCAGTTGTTCGATATGTCTGGCTAGGTACATACCAAAAGGGGGCACTGTACTCAATGATAGGTCTGATGAATGCTGAATACAGTGGAACAATGATTTCCTTGGACTTAGATGCCATATGTTTGTTTATAAGTTGCGCAACATTGAATGATTTCCTCTCCACTGTAGACACATGATGGTCAAAGGTTAGATTATTACCTATGCGTGTCCCTAAGTCCCCGACTATTGGGTCAACTCTAAGAAGTGTGTTGTCAATATGATAGTTTCCAGGTATGGATGACTTCCCAAAGGATACTGTTATGCATTTCTTGGCATTTAGTTTTAGTCCATGACTCTGACACCAGTTGTTTGTCTATGTCAGCCCCTCCTGGAGAACATTTGTGTCAGTGTGAGATTCAATGATGGCTCCTAATTTGCAATCATCTACAAATTAAGTCAGCCAGAGACCACTGACATTGGCCTTGACTTCTGAGCAGTTAATGCCAAAAAGGAGCGGTCCAAGGACTGATCCCTGAGGGACTCCACTTGGAAATGTCCACTTTGCAGAGATGGACTCTGCGATTCTAACTTCTTCGGTCCTGTCTGTGAGCCAGTTGGTTAACCACATATGGGTTTGTAATTAACCTCTTGAGTTTGTGAACAATGCCCGCTTGGGGTATTGTGTCAAATGCCTTGGCCAGGCCAAGGTAGGCAGTGTACATGATTTTGCCCTCATCCATTGCTTTGGTGACCTTTTCAAAGAAGTCCACCAGGTTGAGTAGGCATGATCTGCAGCTGACGAAACCAAACATCTCTATCGATCTCCATGATAATTCTTTCCATGGATTTACATACAAGACTAGTAAGACTTATGGGGCTGTACTTTCAGGGTCTGTAGATGTGCAGCGGGATGACTGTTGCCTTTCTCTATTCATGAGGCACAAACCCTGTTTGGAGGCTACAGTTAAATAGTAATTCCAGATGCCTTGACAGGGCATGTTTCATGGTATTTAGAAGGCATCCTGTGATATTGTCTGGGCCCACTGTTGCAGTGTTCTCGGTCTTAGAAATAGCATTAAGGACCTGTTCCCTAGTGACAGTAGAGGCAGTTATATTTGATGATATCTCCTGAGGGAAGGTTGAGGGGGAGAGAAGGGTAAAGTTGGAGCTGAATTTGTCAGCCAGGAGGTTTGCTATATCTTCTAGCTCAGTATAGGTGGCTTCATTTACAATGAACTCTGCACACAATTCTGTATTGCCTTTGAGCTTGCTGGCATAGCTAAAGAATACTTTGTGGTTGTCCTTGGCCTGGGAGGCCAAACTTACATCAAATTTGGCTTTGGTAAATTTCATTTGTCCTCTGAGTTGTTTGTTTAGTTTGATGAGAGTGCTTTTATCCTGCTGGGTGCTGCACCTCCTAATTTTTGCTATGATTTACTTCCTCCTGTTACACAGCCTATTGATTTTGTGATTCCACCAGGGTGGCTTGTTTTTTGAGTTAGTTCTGTACTTCTCCCTGGTGGGTACAGCTGCCTCTATGCAACTATTAACATGCTTGTAAAGGGTGTCTGTGAACAGTTCTGCATAGGCAGCAGTGTTCTCAGGGTTTATGGGGGCTTGTAGTTTTGCCAGGTTCTCACTTAATAGCAGAGTGTTAGCCTTAGAATAGTTCCTGAACATTCCAGGTTTAGCTGGAGGTCCAGGTTTTATTTTTACTTTAAAGAAGACCATTTTGTGGTCTGACCTTACCAGGAAAGACATTACAGTACAGCAGTCTGCCATTTTAGTGAGGACTAGATCCAGTATGGCTGCACCTCTGGTTGGTGTATTGACTCTCTGGTCCAGGAAATTTGTGTTTACAAAATCCAGGAATCTTTGTGCATGTATGTTTAGTGTTGTATAGGATTCCCAGTTAATAGTGGGGTAATCAGTTCTAGCTTTAGCTCCTCAAATGATAAACTCGTGTTAGCATTCAGCAAACTAAGGTCTGCTAGAGAATCTTCCTTTTACATGGTCTAATTATGACTCAGGAAAAACACTTCAAGTTGGTGGCTGTTTATTTATTTTATTTTATTTTACTCATTTGTTAGCTGGGTTAAGGGAACTTATCCAAAAGCAGATCCTTTTTTGCCACTATCCAAGAAAATACAAAAATAGTGACAAAATAAAGAAATATGATTCACATTCTCTAACCTGCAAATAATTTTAAACATTCAATACACAGATTAACATCAATGCTTCTTCAATTGACATTATTTTCACTCTGACAGAGACTGGACTGATATAATGACAGGAGGTAATGAAACACAAAATCATGCAAGTTTGGAAGACATAAGATTTAACGTGTAAGAAGGGGAAGAAAGGTACTTAAGGGAGAGAAATAATTCCCCTGGCTTATTCCAGAGAGTGAGGTACTAAAGTCTTTGCTTGTTAGGTCCAATATTCAGATGAGAACTGCAAAACAATTTTCAGAGGTTATAGAATGCGCCTGACATCATGTGATATGGAATGTGCAATCATGAGGCACTTGCTGCATTTAAACAGCATGAGAAGAAAACAACAGATGAAATGAGGAGTTTTTTTGTTTGTTTTTTTTAATGTGCAAGACAGCATTGCTTTCTGGGAAGTAGAAAAGACATATGGTTTGCATTTTATGAGAAATCTTATTAGTGGAATACATAACAAGGGGAAAAGGTTATTCTAAGGCGGGGAAGAGCACTCTTAACCTTACTTCAGGTGACAAAAGCTTAGAAACAAGGAAGGTTGTTTTTAACTGGGAATTGATTCTATTTGGCATCTAGACATGTGAATGCATGCATTATGATCTATCTAAAAACCCAGATAGATGGAATTTGTAGATGTTGTCAATGGGTTCCTCATCCGAAGGATAAGGGGATTGACATGATGGATAGCAGTAGGCCAGTTCTAGCAAGGCTGCTACACAGCTTGGTCTTGGGCTTTGCAAATATGTTTAAGAATGTGGACAAATGATGTGAAGTCAAGATAGAGATTTTGTTGACTGTACAGAGGACTGAGGGATCTGCAACTGAGATTAAGGATCTCAGTGGTTAGTGACAGGGAGAAAACAGGGGTCCAAGAAATGACCAGGAGACAAAAAAAAAAAACAGAATATTTGAATTCTACAAACAGCATGTAATCTAACTTGAGAACCAGAAGGTACAGATTCATATACTAGTTGTGAAAGTTTGTGTCAGAAAGCAGACACTTTGGGGGGGGGGTCAAATACTTTGACCAAATCCACATAAATGACACCAACATGCATCCCACATTTCATGCTCTTTTTTTTTGCAGACGTTGTTAAAGAAACTTCTGCAGAAAAGATACTGTAGCTTGGCAGGAAAGCTATATTACTTAAGGCAGAATAAACCATGCAAACTAAAACATATCTGACTTAACTAGACACTAACTACTTGTTAGCCTTAATGGCGATACAGTCTCTTCTGCACAAAGAGCACTATGGCTCCTTAAAGTAGCCAGAAGTTGGAATTTAAAGTTATTACAAAGACTGGTCCTGCACATTTAGTCTAAAAGGCTAACATATTTGTAATAGCTGTTACTTTTACATTAATTACTTTAAACTGTTTTATTCTAGAATATAGTACCTATGGCTTTTGAGGTGCTGTTATTACAGAAATAAGATTAACTGTATGGGAATACAAATGTATTCTGTCAGGAAACTTTTAACAGCTGATTCTGATACCAGTTGGCCCACTGAGAACTATTTTAACAATGCATGATCACCAGAGATTAGTTGCCTTTTTGGTCGATCAGTAAAAAAAGCAAGCAAATAAACTTCATAAAATCAGTTTTCAATGAAAATTCACCATATCTGTGAACTCTGATTCATTCCTTGCATGTCCACCAAATGGTTCCTCCACACAACCACCCATCTTCTCTCCAGTTTCTCACTTTGCCCTATATAAACCATCCTCCCTTGCCCTATATAAACCATCCTCCCTGATCTGAACATATTTTCTAGAAATACTTTATAGAAGAGTTTTAAAGAAAGATCAAACAACGCTGAGTCATAGAGCCCGACCTGTCCTTCCTCACAAGACAGAGATCCCAGGCTTACACTAACTTTTGTTACTAAATGCTGTATATTACAGTCATGTGACATGTTTAGTCATATGACACATCTTTTATTTTTAATATCTGTCAACTGTCTTAACACAAACTCACACAAGCTTTTGATCCTAAACTTCTCTATAAACTTACCCAAGTAATCCTCTCTCTTCCTCTATTATCACCTGTTCAAGCCGTACCTTAACAGCAAGACACAAAGTATTAAAAGGCAACAAGCTATTTCCTCCTTTCTCTCTATTTCTGTGTAAATCTCCCGAGGCTCTTTTCTACATCACTTATTATTTAACATCTTTATCAAATGACCGACATCAACACTCCAATAACTCCTTAATTATTTAATATGTAGCTGACTGCACCATTATCTGGGCTGTCAAAACACTCAAAGATCTGTAATCTATCATTCATTCCTACTACTCAACTATAGAAACCTGGCTGGTAGACTATAATTTTGCTCAAAATGCCAAAAATACCAAACTGATGTCATTTATATTCAAAACCTATCAAAATGCCAAGTCAAACTTCACTCTTTCCTCCTCCAGTGGCACTTCCGTTGAATTCCTTGATCTTGTTATTGATGAAAATCTCAAATTTGATCTTCAAAGTCAACAGGTGATTAAAAAGTACAAAAAACTAGGTAAACTTTGTGGAGCTAAAGCTTTCCCCATCAACTCTGCCCTTCTATTACCAACCATCTCATATGCAGCATCAATTCTCATAAACGTTCACTCTGCCCAACTTTCTATATTAGAACAGGTCTACAATAAAATATCTAAATTTACCATTAACCACTCTACAAAAACATACCACCACATAGCAATCAATCAACTAAACTGCCCAGATTTCCATAACTTTCTTATTCCTATACCTAAAACAAGTTCACAAGATCTTACACACACCTGAATCCTGGCTATCTATAGCTTAACTTATGTCAGGTTAAGCCCACTCATGAACTAAGATCCTCTAATAAATTTCTATCAAACATAACTTAAACCTACCACTCTCATGGAGCTGCTCTGTATTCCTGCTATGTAGCCAAACAATGGAGCTACTTTCCCTTCTACTTTGTAAAATCATAGAGCCACACCAATTCAGATGTAAACCCTCACCTCCTCAACATCTGCATTTGTCACTTCTCGTCCTCTCCATGGTAATTCCTCTTCCCTCTCCTTCTTATTTTTGATCCTCACAAGAGGCATCGCACACTATTCACTGTTACAGATGACCACAACATAAGCCAAATAATCTTTTTACCTTTTCTATCTATGTAATAACTTCTGCTTGCATTTCTTCACTTCTCATCTTCCAAACGTTTCTTCCCTTCCTACCCTTTTTACATGTGCCTACTGAGAAATGTATTGCCATGTTTTGTGCATAAAACAATAATTCTCCTTTATATTGCACTGCGGATTTCATTCAACTGTCTTCTTTTTCATTCATTTTTTTAAAGTAATCATACATTTTTCTTTTGGTGCTTTTCTCCCCGGGCCTCAACTGAATAGGAGCAAAACCCCATTGGACTTTCCCAGTAAACAAATGTAAATAAGTAAATAAAGAATAGTTGTGTAAGAACTTACCATAACCTTAGATGTCCTTCTCTTCCATGTTGCAGTATTCATAAATGTAAGGAAGTTGCTGCCTGCAGCACTGATCGTCTTGCCAGTATACAAAAGTCTTAGGAACAGGGGTACGTGCAACGTTGCATGTCAGAGCCATAAACTGACGTTGGCTATAAAAGTGACGTCAGCACGTACCCACTTCAGAAATGACTGTTGCATACAGCAGTACCCCTCAGAAGCAAAGAAAAAGGAAGCTTTTCAGACCCACATATGCCACCAGGCCAAAAGGAACCTAATAGAGGTATGTGCCTGTTGTTGTGCCCTATTTGGATGCAGAGAAGGTAGGGAAATGCCACTCCAGATGGATAAACAGAATAAGAGGGGATAGGATGGGGGGACTGAATACTGCAACATGGAAAAGAAGGACATCTAAGGTTAAGGTAAGTTCTTACACTACTATTCTATGTCCTTCTATTCTCATGATGCAGTATTCATAACTATAGGGAGAGTACCAAAGCTTTAGGTATGACCCTGGGAGGTAGGTTGAGGGGCCTGTTCCAGGAGACCCTGTAAAATTGACCTAGCAAATCCAGTTCAGGCTCTAGAGATCAAATCTAGCTTGTAGTGCATGATAAAGGTATGGACTGAGAATCAGGTGGCCGCTTCCAGTATGGAAGTGTAGTCCACCCCCCCTAAAAAAGGCTGCTGAAGAAGTAGCTGCCCTAGTAGAATGAGCTCTCACATTGGCAGTTAAATCTTTTTCATGAAAAGAATAACAAGCATAGATAGTTTTAGAAATCCATGACAATATAGTCTGTTTAAAGACTGCCTTCCCCAAGGCCCTTGGGTGAAAGGAGACAAACAGCTGGTCAGATGTTCTAATGGATTTAGTCTTGTCCAGGTAATACCTAAGTTGTCCATGAACATCCAAGGAATGTAGGGTTCTTTCAGAAGAATTCTGTGTTGAGGGAAGAAAATAGGAAGGTCTGATTCAAGGATAGCTTATTAACCACTTTAGGCACAAAGGAAGAATTAGTCCTGAGGGAGACCCTGTCCTTATGGAAGATTTGGTAAGGAGGGTAGCCATCAGAGCTTGAATTTCTGAGACCCTCCTGGTGGATGTGAGGGCTACCAGCAGTACTGTTTTCCAAGTACACAGTTTCAGAGATGCTGAGTGAGCTGGTTCAAAAGGAGTTAGTGTGAGTTTTTCAATGACAAAATTAAGGTCCCATGAAGGAGGTATGGGTTTACAAAGGGGTCTGATATGAAGGACCATTCTTAAGAATAGTTTTACCTCTAATCTGGATGCCAAAGGAGGAACCAAGAGGAGACAAGTGGAAATGGCTGACAAGTGTACCTTAACAGAAGAGTAAGTCAGTCCTGAATGTAGAAGCTCACACAAGTAAGAAAGGACCATAGGTGCAGGAATAAGAAAAGGGTGCTGTTTTTTTCATTTGACACCACCTGGACAATAGTTTCCATTTTGACATAATTTCTCCTGGTACTAGATTTTTCTGGCCTCCTGCATGACATTGAGTACGTCCTCTGAATATAGGTGTCTGAAGGGGATCAGAACTCTATCACTCATAGAGTGAGTCTCAGGTTGAGCACCTGAGGGTGTATGAGAGACCCCCTGTCTTGTGTGAGTAAGTCAAATTGGTGGGGTACCTGTGGTGATTGCCCTTGGCTAGTAGGTGAAGTAGGGGAAACCAATGCTGTCTTAGCCAAAAGGGAGTCATCAGCAGGATTTTTGGTTTGTCCCTCTGAATCTTCAAAAGGACTTTTTGAATCAGTATGAAGGGGGGGGGGCATAAAGATACATCCCCGCCCAAGAAAAAGAGAAGGTGTCCACCTTCCAAGCCTGTGGATGTGGCTCTCTTGTGCGAAATAGAGGCATCTGCCTGTTCTGGGAGGAGACAAACAAATCTTCCTGAAGAATATCCCACTTGTGAATAAGATCCAAAAACACCTCCCTGTGAAGCATCCATTCATGACAGAGTGCAGAGGTTCTGCTGAGAGTGTCTCTCATCATATTCTCTGCAAAAGGAATGTACACTGCTTGCAGGTGAATGTGTAGTTTTGCTGCTAGGGACCAAATTTGAATTGCCAAGCTGCAGAGTGGGTAGGACCTTGCCCCCCCCCCCCGCTTGCTGATATACCACAGGTCAGTCATATTGTCTGTGACTACTTTCAAGGTACCTGGTAGGAGAATTTGGTGGAAGGTTTGCAATGCTAGCAGAACAGCCCCCATCTCTTTGATATCGATGTGATCCCTTTGCCTGAGGCAGGACCACTCTCCCTGAACTTTGTTTTCTTTTGTTATGGTTTTGCAAAACTGCTCCCCAACCCAGGTCTGAGGCATCTGTGAAGATTTGTTGTAAGGGTAGAGGGATCTGCAAAGGTATACCCCAACTGAGGCTGATGGCTGCAATCCACAATTCCAGTTATTTTTTCAGGCATGGAAGGAGAGGTAGGGGAATATCTAAAGGGTGGGAATGCTGGTTCCACCCACTCTTCAGCACACATTGGAAATTCCTCATATGCAGCCTTGCCCAGGGAAGCATGAGTATCAAGGATAACATGTGACCTAGGACCCTCAGGAATTCCCTGGCTGATAAGGTCTGGAGAGAGAGAAGTGTTTGTAGGTAATGGATGAGGGGTTCTACCTTCTGGCAAGGAATGAAGGCTGCCGTCTGCCTGGGTTTTATCATGCACCCTAAGAAAAACAGGTCTTGGGTGGGTGTCAGGTGAGACTTTTTCTGGTTCACAGTGAACCCTAGGTTTGCCAGGATTTTGGACAGCATGCATAGGAGATGGAGAAGGGTGTGGCAGTCCTGGTGAAGTATCAAGAGGTTGTCCACGTATGGGTATATTTGAATGCCCTGCATTCTGCAGTGGGTAATATCTGGAGCTAGGCACTTTGCGAATACTCTGGGGGCTGTGGAGAGCCCAAATGGCAATGCAGAAAATTGAAAATTCAAGGAACCCACTGAAAAGTGCAGGAATTTCCTGTAGCTGGGGGTGAATGGAAATATGGAGGTAGGCATCCTTCAGATCCAGGAATATCATGAAAGCTTGGTAGGAGATGAAAGGCAGGAGGTGATGCAAAGTAAGCATTTTGAAGGTAGGCACCTTGAGAAATAGATTGAAGGCAGGCAAATCCAGAATTGGTCTCCAAAGACCATCTTTTCTTGGGAACAAAAACAAGTGGAGTGAAAACCCTTGTTTGTCTGATCTAGAGGTACCCTTTCTATGGTGTCCTGAGTTAGGAGCTGATCCAGAATTGGGAGAAAGAGATGAAGCTGACTTGTAGGGGTTTGTATCCCCTGAAAAGGAGGAAGTGTCCACCAAGTCATAAAGTATTCTTTTAGAATGATGGAGAGGACCCAAGCCTCTGAGGTAATTTTCCACCAGGAGGGTAGAAAAAGGGTGAGGTGGAGGAACAGGGGAGTGGAGGTGGGTAACGGGTTTGAGACTGGAGGGGCACTGTCTGGGTCAGGCTGCCTCCAAAAGGAAGTGGGAGTGGAAGAAGAAGATGGTCTAGGAGTGGAGTGTTTCCTAGATTGTCTCCATCCCTAAGCCTGTGGGGAGGTAGAATGAGATGATTGCCTCCTAACAAAAGTGGTCATTTCAGGTTACTTGCTATGGTACCTAGGGATTGGGGAGACTAGCACATGCTTTAAATTTTGCAACTCCTTGCCCTTTTCCTCTAGTGATTCAAAGAGTTCTGCAGAAGTGGCACCAAAATGAGCCTTATTATCAAGTGGTGCAGTCAGCAATTTGGTTTGGACATCCATGGGAAGGTGCTGTAGCCTCACCTAGGAATATCATGACAGAACCTGAGGCTGCGGATTTGGAAGATGCCTGTACCGCATCATAACTGCACTTGGAGTGCCTGGTCACCTGAGAGGTGGTAGAGATCAGAGCGGAGAGTTGTGACTTTGCAGGAGAGTCTGGCACATATGGTATAAGTGCAGATGCTTTTGATAGAGTATCTAAAACAAACCTAGCCATGTGAGTTTGATAGTTTAGGACTCTGATGGCTGGAGTGGAAGAAGTATATACCTTCTTCCCTAGCCTATCCATAAATTTGCTGTCCTTGTCTGTGGGAAACAGAGAGGTGGAAGGTAGGTGTCTGGATGATTTATCTGCTGACACCGCTATGATGGCAGGGTCTGCAGGGGGGTTCTTGAACAAGAACTGTGCATCCCGAGGAACTTTATAAAACCTATCTGGATGTTTGGAAGCTGGGGGCTGAGAATCAGGGGCCTGGGATGCAGCCAGAAAGGCATCATGAAAGGCTGGGAGCAGGAGAGGAATTGCAGATGGGGAGGACTGGTCCATCTGCAGCAATTCAAAGTATCTCCTTTTAGTTTCTGAAACATCTGAGGCCTGCCATTTGAAATGTTCTCTCATAAGAGATATTGTGTCCCCAAAGGATAATTCTTCTCCTGGAGATTCAGGACTAATAGTGTCCTCCTCGACAGCGGTAATGAAGTTCTTGGGGGAATTCAATCTGGGAACAATAAATAAGTGATTCATCAGAGGAAGAGAGTTCTTCCTATGAATCCTCTAGGGCCTGCACAGCTGTAGGGGCTGGTTGTGGCACCTGAGACTAGAGGGCCTGGAAGGCTCTGAAAAGATTTTGGAAAAAAGCTTCCCATCCAGGAGCTGGTTCTATGTTTTAATTTCTGTTCTCTTTAGAGGAGCAGAAGGATGCATTGGTTTAGATGCCGATGCCTGGGAGGATGGAAAGGCAGGAGTAGGCCCCTCCGATGTCATGAGCCATGGTTCCCCCTCACCATCAAGAACTGATGGCTGATCAACCTTTTTTCTGCTGAACCAGCTTTCACCATGGTTCCCGGTTCTAGCTGTGAAGTGGATGTCCGATGGGACCCTGGGCTAACATCTGCCTTGAGAGTCTCACCGGACTCCTGAGGTGCAGCGTGGATGTCAGGCCTAACTGTCTTGCCCTTCTTCTGAGGTGGCTCATCTGACGTATGGTCTTGGCCTTTACCTAAACAGAATAAGCACTTACCATGCGTGTCCTTCTGCGGAATTTGTCTTCCACAAGCACACTTCCCCTTCCTAGCTGACATGTACATTTGAAAAGCTATAAGAAAGGTAATAAAAAACCCAAAAGGGTACTTATCTGTATTGGATGGCCAAAACAAATGAGCAAACTGATTCTCTGAGTTGGTGATCAAAGATCCGTAGATCACTGTGGCAGAAAAGTTCTGAAGTGGGTACGTGCAGACATAATTGTTATAGCCGACGTAGGTTTATGGCTCTGACATGCAACGTCGCATGTACCCCTGTTCCTAAGACTTTGGTATACTAGCCAGATGTCCGGTGTTGTAGGCAGCAACTTCCCTACAGTTATGAATACTACAAGATGAGAGTAGATGGACACCAATATAATATACACCCCTCTGTTACTAAATGTAGCCTCACCAGTGATACGCACAACAGAAAAATATGTGCCTTACTACAAATTATCTCTTTGATGGCAATTTCCCCTGCATTTTATATCTGACTATAAAACTCTACAATTTGCTGCAAATAAATTAGATGACAGGATTACATTTCATTGCAACTTTTTTCAGTTTTATACAAGAGAGTCACTAAGCAGAAGCAAAGGACACCTTGAGGAGCACAGGAAGTTCAATGTCTTGCTTGTGGTTGCACAGTTTGCAATTGTGGTTGGCTCAATAAAGAAAGAAAAAGTCCCAACATTATGCATCTAAAGCAAGGATACAGCATTTTTAGCAAGAAATAAACCATAACGGTATACACCTGAAAATGTTACCCTGCAATTTCTTAAAATGTAAGTCTGCAGATGATAAAAAATCAAATGCACAGTTTTGATTCCATCAAGGCACTGACTTAACAGCTAAACAAAAACAAAGAATGTTCAGTCTCGTTAAAAGTTAAAAAAAAATATGGTAATTACAGAAACCACAAAAACAAATTATACCCTTCAAATTATGCAGCTACCAACTTCATATAAATTACAGAAACTAAATAAATAAACTGAAGGCACTGAAGTTAACTCGCAAGGCATCATTCTTGAAAACCGACTCTTGACGGGCATTTCTGTTTGTTTTTAGATATCAGACTCTGCAACCACATGAAAGTGATTTAGGATAGCAGTTACTTAATTTATACTACAAGATCTGTATACTCTGTGTAGACATTAACGATTCTGTCTTAAATAATAAATCTTTCCCGTATGCATGAAATCCTTAACATATTTATTAAACCATGTAATTCCGCTCTGTGTGTGTGTGTGTGTGTGTGTGTGTGTGTGTGTGTGTGTGTGTGTGTGTGTGTGTGCGTGTGCGCGCGCGCGTGTGTGTGTGTGTAAATTTGCTAGCATATGTATATTTAAATGACTTATACAGCTGCCACCTCTATTGGAGTAGAGGAATAAAAGCTTGACTATGATCAAGGTGACCTGAATTCGAGCATCTGCTGCAGCTGGTATGACAGAGAAGAGTGATGTGACTATGCTAGGTCACATCTCTTCAAGGGGAAGGGCTGGGGCATATGTTATCATTATTTACAAGAAATCCATACAAACTGCTGTATGTTTATACCATCATATTATTACATGTTTAATGTATCCGTCTATAAGCCTGAGCCATGACTGAAAAGGATCCATGGATGACTTCACCTATCTGGTTAACAAACAAATAAAACTAATATGTTCTATTTGTTCATAGTTTAAACTCCTAGAAACATTAACAAATCCAGTTTCTTAGACACAGGGAGATAAATCCCTGACTATAACTTATAATATGCCATATAATACATATAATATATATATAATATATATAATTTATATATGTCATATGTATGTATGTTCTACTTCTTTTTACTCTCGTGTAATACATTGTAATGTGGAGCTTTTCTCCCCGGGCCTCCGCTGAAAATGGACCTGTGTCCAGTCGGACTTTCCCGGTAAACAAATGTAAACTAAAATAAATAAAAATAAATATAATCAGGTGAATAGAGTTTGACTAGCAGCTAGGATGCCTTTTGGAGCTGGTGTGGCTTAAGCCTCCCACACCTTTTTTCAGGAGGGGGAGGTGCACGTGTTTAGGTGCACACTCATTGTGGAAAACTCCCCCATGAAGACTACGTTTCACATGGTGCTGCTTGCCTACAAGATGGTATGGCCAACTGTGTGGTGGAAAACTTAAGACTCTGCTGCATTCAATGCATTTCTAAGCAAAGATGTGCTACACAGATACTCCTGCTGCATGAGAATGGCCCTTACTACAAAAAGAATGGGGGCACAGGGATCAACTGGCTGGTGATAGAAGAAGGTAGAATTCTCCATCTGCAAGGCTGGGCTTTGGCTGCTAAAGTGCAGTCATCAGGTGAAGCCAGGAAACATAAAGAAATAAGTAAGAATAGATCATGTCATGTAAGTTCTATGCTGAGGTCATTGCCTGGGATCTATATGCTTACCCAGAACAACAGCACATGTATACAGCATGGAAATAGAAATATCACTTTATGAAGAGTGTCATGTGAAATAATTTCCTTAATATACCTTTTCTAGCCCACAAATAACTGGTACAACTTTCAGCAAGAAAAATAAATCCCCTAATACTCACTTTATGGAAGGACATGTGCTGGAATCCTAGATTCCCTATTGTAGGGAAAAAGCTCTGACTCGGAGCCAGGGGACTGTTTTCTTTTAACAACTTTACTGAACTATCACTTAAAACATAGACAAGCATACATTAATAAAAAAGAAAACAAACCATATTAACATGCTCCCAGTTATAAACATTATACATCACATTTTCTTTTATATAATTATCATCAATCTAGCATTACAAAAGTTGCTCAATTCTTGTTGCCCCTTAAACCTCACTCCTCCTCCAAAACATTACTCTGCATGTATTGCTCCAATATTTTAATTTTTTTTTCTATGTACTTTACTCCTGCCTTTTTCTAAAGATCACACTTACAGTTCTTTTATCTTTGTTACAATATTCAGTACTTCAGACACTGTTGTTTTAGACTTTGATTTCCATTTTCTAGTAATTGCTTTTATGGCAGCCACCACAGTAAAACTTAACACGACCTTACTAAGTCCAGGCAATTCAGATCCTGTATCAAAGCTCAAAAAAAATAATTTCTTTAGTTATTCCCATTTGCTCACAAAGTATTTCTGGAGGAGTACTCTGTAGGGAATTTTTACAGTGTGCCAACTCATTACACTCCTAAAACATATGTTTTCGGGTACCTCTTTCTTCCCCATCACACCTCCAACATTTGGCATTTACCGGAGGAAAATTTCCTTTGAGTCTGCTTGGGATATAAAAACACCAATACAAACACTTCCAAACAAAAATATTAAATTTTCTAGACATTGTTGCATATTTGGGAGCCATACATATGTCCTCACACTGTTTCCTTGTGCATTGCTTATCCAATCTCTCTTTCCAATCTTTACTAACCTCTTCTGCTTGGTTCCTACAGTTATTGTGTAATATTTTATATGCCCTACTAATCCTTTTTTTAGCAGCAGTTTCTGTTCTAAATTCAGCAAAAACCTCTACCAGAGTAGGTATTTCATTTATGATTCCCCTATCCCTTTCTTACTGCCTATACTCTGATATCAATCCTTGATAGGAAAAGCAATGTCTAGCCTGCAGTCCAAATGTCTACTTGGCTTCTTCCCATTCTATTACCTTTACCTCTCTAGTTATTTTCTCCCAATACCTGGATTCCTTTGCCAGTTTTCTCCATTAAATTCCAGCCCCCTCTTGCCTATTCTCTGTACCTCTAATTCCAGTCATCCCTATCGATAAAATGTCCTTTCTCCATTCCCCTGTTGGCTTAGTTCTTAGAATACTTTCCACTACTTTATGAATATAATATTCTGTATGGCTGTTGCTATTTTCCTTAAGAATCTGCATCCAAAATGCCACTCACTCCTTATTTCTTCATCATGATCCCTTACAACTATGAATACCTTTCTGCCTGTGTTATGCACAAGCCTTTAATTATTTACCTCTAAAATATTCCTTCAGAACAGGTAATCGTAAATCCCCTTGTTCTACTGGAAGGATCATCTTATTCTACTTGACCCTTGCCCTCTTTCCCTCCTGGATAAATTCCTTCAGCTCGTTATGCAAGATAAAACAAACCATACTGACATGTCCCAGTTACGAACATTATATATCATATGTATTCTTTTGTATAACTATCACCAAATCAACATTATAAAAATGGCTCAGTTCCTCCCTTCCCTTAAACATCACTTCCCATAATTTTCATTTTTTATGTAATCTGCTCCTACCCTTTGTAAAGATCCCACTTCCAGTTCATTTATCTCTGTTACAATATTCAATACTACAAATAAAGTTGGTTTAGGCTTTGATTTCCATTTTCTAGTAATTACTTTTTTGTGCACAACTTCTCCTCTGGTTAATAAAAATATGCCTGACCTGTACATAAAACTAAAGGGCCCAAAAATATTTTCACTGCTTGTGTATTGCAATCCATATCAATCCAATGCCAATCAGATGTACGTCTGCACATTGTGCATATTGATATCTGCCTGTATTCTTTGTCTATATTTTTCTAAACATGTCTGCCTGAGTATCACTCAGTGGTGTATGTACTGTCTCTTTTTTGGTATGTGGAACTTTTCTCCCCAGGCCTCCGCTGAAAATGGACATGTATCCAGTCAGACTATTCTGGTCAACAAATGTAAAATAAAGTAAATATCCATAAACAAGAGCTTCCATTTTCTCAGATTTTGCATTATATTTTTAGTCTCTCCCCACATATCCTTAACCGCCATGACAGAATCCTTTTTAATCCATATTCCAATATACTTCATTTTATCACATCCCCATACATACGGATATTGCTGAACAAATTCATGTGTGAATACATAATTTACAACTATAGGTTTTACATTATCTTAATTCATTTTATAATATATAACTATAATTTAAACTGTCTACAAATGTTCAACACTTAGATGTCCTTTTCTGGTTTTATCAGGTACAAAATAATATCATCTGCAAATAAAGGCAACTTTTTGATTACCATAAAAATTATATTCTTGAATTTCTGAGTCTCTTATTTTCTTTGCCAATGGCTCTAAATATAAAACGAATGACAATGGGAAAAGAAGACAGCCCTGCCTGGTTCTTCTGTTCAGGCATAACTTGTCAACTTGTGACAAGGGTAATAGAGGGACAGGGCAGAGGAGGATGGACTTGAGCAGCCAATGTCAGTTTGCCCATTCTGGGGTAGGGAGCAGCATGGACCACCACACTGGTGATATATACTGAGGTGTTGGTGATCACCAGGGAATACTTAAGCAGTGCATATGCTGGCTGAGTCAGGGATTACATAAGTGGGAACACACATCATCCCTTACTCGGGCAGATCCCATAAGTTTGCCAGCCATCTAGGAGGAGGGGTTAGAAGGGGTAGGGACCTCCACAGGGCCAGTACCTTGGGAATGGCTTTGGCAACTGTCCAAAATACAACCTCCTAACATCAAGCAAAAGCAGTTCTAATCCCCAGTTAAAAACATTCCAAATCTGAACAGCTACATGTAAATATTCTTATACATTACTAAAACTTACAAGGCCGAAGTATTTTTACCAAAATAGATTTCCAATTTGTGGAAATTAACTTTGGGCAGTTTTCACAGTAAACCAACTAAGCATGTCTGGAGAAAGCTCTACAGAGAAAACAAATAAATCAGAAGTACAGAGTAGAGGAAAAGGCAGCAATAACAGCAGACCAGAATAAATCCACACAAAACCACAGGCTCAGGCAACCACAAACAACTCTTTTCAGAGCTAAAACTGTTTGTGTGCATGCAAACTAGTCTGTGAACGGAGCTCAAAGGATGGGCGGGTCTAGGACAAAAATACCTACAAAATGCATGAGGTAAGATCTCATAAAAGTGGGATAAGATGACACTGCAATATTTAGCTACTGTTTGTCTTGAGGAGAATCTCTGGTAGAAAGAGATAAGGCTTTGGAGAGATATACAAGAAAACAATATTCTGACATAGAAGAATCTGAAGAGAAACCTTAGAAACATGTGGAAATCAGCAATAGTAAGTCTTAAAAATAATTACCTGGTTTACAAAGTTTGCTGATGCATGGAACATCAAACTTTTTGATTGAACAGCCAGGTGTTACAGCTACATTTCCACCCCAGTACCTTAGTACAATGATACCAAGAAAAAATAACAGCAAAACTATGTCAGTCTAGCAGTTAGAGTGGATGGGATGATTCTCTCAGTTTCCATTTCTCTTCTATGTTATACGTTATGTTACGTCACTTAACCAATACGCTGCCATGAAGCATCTGGGAAATTATTCCTCAGTGCTCCCCTAGATTGTATGCCTAGTAACTACCTATGAATACATAAAGAAAACAAAAGAAATGCTACAGTGGTACTTTTAACATTATTAAAGTCAGAGTTTTAATTGTTGCAAAAACAAATAAGAAAGCTGCATTCAGAAAACAGAAATAAGCCCCAGGTCCTATATGAAGCAGTTAAGCATTAATACTATATTTAAAACGTTTGTAACAAAGGTCTAATGAAATAGCAATAAAGAGTAATATACATTATGCAATAGGACAGGAACTTTGTTCCATGCTTATGTCAAAAATATTTCAGAAAATATTCAGCACTAAAGGTTACATGACAAAGTTAACGTCCACAAATATAAATTCTTTGCCAATAATCTGAAACATGAAGAACTGCAGGGTGGGGCAAAAAATATTTAACTGAGTTAATGTGAATGGTTACCTATTCCTTGTTAATATATTTTATTTACTATGTCAGTATGTGTATAACATTAGGACTGATTAACAGTTATTATGATTCAACTGCTGACATATACTAAGACGTATCTAGTAATCAATAATGAAAAAACACCATTTATAGAAACAGATTCTGACAAACGATAAGGCCCAGTAGCCCTATGGTCCATTATCTGTCACTGTCTTCTACCTAAGCGCTCCTATTAAAGCAACACTCTGCACCCCACTACCTGCTCCTCACAAATGACTTAACTTTGTAAATGCATTTCTGAATTTTTTCCACCATTTCTGAACCAACTTTAACAACAACAAAGAAAAGCTTCCACACAAGGCCCACTATAGCCATCTTGCCAACAGTCTACAGTTTTAAAATTGCTACCCTTTTT
The DNA here is from genome assembly GCF_019279795.1 of Protopterus annectens. Classification (NCBI taxonomy): domain Eukaryota; kingdom Metazoa; phylum Chordata; order Ceratodontiformes; family Protopteridae; genus Protopterus; species Protopterus annectens. Next base: position 17,463,859 of record NC_056728.1, read on the forward strand.
CTTCCAAATCTTATTTTATTTACCTCAATATCGCTCCTTTCTTAGACTTTAAAGGTAAGGTTGATGCATCTGAATGTATGTATCTCACCTCTCCCTCCATTTCTGTAGGGCTACAAATATTAAGCTTGTTTAGGCATTTTATATGCCTTCTAATTAGAGAAAGAGAATATTTTCATTTAAATTGAATAGCTATCAACACTCTGCCCTGGCCCCCAAACAAGGAGTTATTCTCAAAATTGCACCATAACACTTCAGATTGGGGTGATAACAACTGCCCATGCAAATGTCCTACTCTTGTACACCACGTTACTCATCCTCTACCAACAATGCTCTAGTGATCCCCACTATGTAAATATTCTTAATGTTCTATACCCTATAGGTCCCTGGCCTTTATTGATATATTAGGTTCATAGGTTCATACTAGGCTATCTGCCCTGGGGCAATTATAAGCCTAGCCCGATTCTGTATGGCTTACGCTACCCCTTGATTTTGAGTATACTGTGCCCTTTTCAAGGTTTAGTTTACTGTGCCTCTGTCTAATAGTGACACGGGAGTAATCCCTGGAACAAACCTACGATCCCCCATCCACCTATCGAGATTCTTCTTGAAGAGATTCAGTGAGGTGCTCTGCCTCACATGAACTGGAATTCTGTTCCAGAGCGAAGGGAGCCTCTGGGTTATGAACCTGTCCCTCCAGCAAGTTCTATTTATTTCTGTGCTGAGGTTCAAGTCCCTCGAGCGTGTGGCTCTAAGGGATTTAGATTTACTGAGGTGGAGCATGTCCATTAATTCTGGATTTGACATAGCTTTGTATGTCAGGCATAGATCGCCTCGAAGTAGGCGGTATGCAACTGAGTAGAGCTGGAGTTTTTTTAACCGAGCAGCATATGGCATCTGTTTGAGACCCTTGATCCTCTTGGTGAGATACTTTTGGGGTCTCTCTAATTGCTGCAGGTGTCGGGTAAGGTACATCCCAAAAGGGGCATTGTATTCTATGATGGGCCTGATGAGGGATGAATAAAGGGGCATGATTACCTCTCTTGATCTAGATGTGAAACCCTTCGTAATGAGGTGGGCTATGTAGAAGGTCTTTCTAACCACTTTGGCAATGTGGTTTTCAAAGGAGAGATTACTATCAACTTGGGTCCCCAGGTCCCTAATAACTTTCTCTGTACTTAATGGGTTTCCGCCTATGTGGTAATTTGTGGGCACATTGTTTTGCCAAAGGGTATGACTATACATTTTTGGCATTTAGCTTTAAACCATGGCGCTGGCACCAGTTATCTGTCTCTGTGAGACCTTTTTGAAGGATGTTTGTGTCAGCTGGAGAGTCGATTATGGCACCCAGTTTGCAGTCGTCTGCAAACTTGGTGAGCCATAGTCCTCCCACGTTTGCCTGTACCTCGGAAAAGTATATACCGAACAAGAGTGGTCCCAGGACAGAACCCTGTGGGACGCCACTTGTGACCGGTTTTGAGTCTGACATGGCTCCAGCAACTTTCACTCTGTGGGTTCTGTCTTTGAGCTAGTTTGCAACCTATCTTGTGACATAGGGGTTTATATTTAAGCTGGATAGCTTATCTATGATGCCAGAGTGGGGTATTGTGTCAAATGCCTTTGCAAGGTCCAGATAGGCTGTGTGGACTACCTTCCCTTCATCTATGACCTTGGTGACTGTTTCGAAGAAGTCAACCAGGTTCAAAAGGCAGGATCTGCCCTTGACAAAGCCGAACTGGGTAGGATATATTGTGTGTAGGTCCCCAATGTCTTTGTTTATGAGCTCCATGATGATCCTCTCCATAGCCTTGCAGACTAAGCTAGTCAGGCTTATGGGGCAATAGTTTCCAGGGTCTGTAGAGGCTCCACCTTTGTGGAGTGGGACCACTGTTGCTGTACGCCATTCTGTGGGCACATATCCTGCAGTGAGGCTGAGATTGTATAGCTGTTTTATTTGAGGGATTAGTTCCTCTTGGAGTTAATGTAGGATGCAACCTGGGACGCCATCTGGTCCCATGGAAGTAGTGTTTTTTGCTTTGGAGAGGGCAGCCTTCACCTGAGCATCAGAGATGTTTGGGAGGCAGCCCTCTGCCGGGATAGATACTTGCTCTTTTGGGGGGGAGGGGGTGGAGAAGTTTTCACTGAACCTGTCTGCCAGGATATTGGCGATGTTTGTGGGTTCAGTGTATTTTTTGTCGTTTAGAATCAACTCAGAACAAGTCTGGGAGTTGCATCCCAGGTTCCTAACATAACTGAAAAAAGCCTTATGATTGTCTTTGGTGTCCTGTGCAATTCTCTCTCGAAGCTGGCCTTGGAGGATTTTATGAGGGATCGTAATTTTTTGCTAGTACTGATCAGAGATGCCTTCCCTATTAGGGATTTTGGTCTATCATGTAGTAGCTTCCTCCTTCTATTGTACCGTTTATTTATGGCAGGGGTCCACCAGACTGGACGCCTGCTTTTGGATGATTGGGTCTTGGTTTTGTTTGGGATAGCATGATCCATGCATTCCTGGAGATGTCCGTAGAATGCATTTATATAGGATTCTGCAGTTTGGGCCGTAGTTTCCACTGGCCCTGGGGCCTTGAAGGATTCCACTTCGGTTTTGAGAAGTGAGAAGTTCACTTTTGAGAAGTTTTTCACTGTGGTTTTCTAGACTGAGGGTGGGGTCGGGATGTGGACATCCAGTGAAATTAATTTATGGTCTGATCTTACCAATGAGGGATATACTTCTGGTGTGGAGCATAGAGTCCCCATGTTGGTAATGATCAGGTCTAGTATGTTGTCCCCTCTTGTGGGAGTGGTGACTAGTTGTTCCATAGCATTTGAGTTTATAATTTCCAGGAACCTTTGGGCTAAGGTGCTGGGGCTTGAGTAGTGCTCCCAGTCAATGTTTGGGTAGTTGAAGTCACCCAATATAATGGTGTTCGGAGAGATCTTTTTCTCAGATTGTTTTCCAGATTTAGGTTACTGAACTGTTTATCATTCCTTAATTTTAGATTTAAGCATTAAGTACCATACATAAAACAATTATAAAAACTAAGTTTTAAATCCTTAAATAAGCTGTTCTACTTGTCTGTTAAAATAATCCACAACAGTTAAAAATAGACTCTCTGTGTGGGTTTAAAAATATTCTTCTAAACATAAGGTATTTAATGGACCCCAGAACCAGTGGCTAACATTACAGGTCCATGCCAGGGAAGGCAGCTGATTTCAGAGGACGTATACCATGCAGGTAAATGAATGCTGCCAAATGGATACTAGGAAAAACTAGCAACCCCTTCAGTGCTGATATAAACCATATGTTCAAAATATACAGCAACTACAGTGCTTTCAAACAGAAAGGACCCAATCCATGCTAAGCTTAGAATGTTAAAACCAAAATCTTAAAGACTAGAGAGGACCTTGGCCATGCAGCGCTTGGAAGGTTAAAACCAAGATCTCAATGACTAGAGTAGATCCAGGCCATGCTGAGCTTAGAAGTCTAAAAGCCAATATTTTTAAAGACTAGAGAGTACCCAAGCCATACAGAGCTCAGAAGGCTGAAACCAAGACCTTAAAAGACTAGAGAGAATACAGGCCAGACAGATTTCGGAATGTTAAAACCAAGATCTTAAAGACTAGAGAGGACCCAAGCCATACAGAGATTGGAAGATTAAAACCAAGATCTTAAAGACTAGGGAAGACCCAGGCCATGCAGTGCCTGGAAGGTTTAAAACCAAGATCTTAAAGACAAGAGAGGATCCAGGACATGCAGAGCTCCGAAGATTAAAACCAGCATTTTAAAGATTGACATTGAGGCAACAGGCAGCCAATGCAGATCATACAGGACAGCAGTAATATGCTTAGAGAGTGAGGTACTAGTTAAGCACCTGTCAACAGAACTCTGCACATGTTGCAGTCTGACAAGGTCACCTTCCAAAAGCCAAAAGTAAAATAATCTGCAAAAATCAAGCGAACAGAAGGTTGTCTGTCACTGCTGAATGCTCTAAAGGAGATATTCTGTTCATTTTCCATCCCCATGTTGGCTTATTTCTTAGTATACTTTCTGATACTTTCTGAATATAATATTCTGTATGACTACTGTTGTTCCCCTTAAGGATTTGTGTCCAAAATAACATTCTTTCCTTATTTCTTGAATTACTCCCCTGCTTCACCGGCATCCCTTTCCACACCAAATTGTAGCTTTCTGCTTGTGTTATGTATAAATTACTTAGCTGTGTAGCACTAAAATATTTCTTCAGTCAGGTAATCGGGTTCAGGGCACCTAAGCAATGAGACATTTCTCTGTGGTACATTTGGTTGAAGACACAAGGCTGAAGTGACATTCACCTGCACAGAAATGTGGCTGTTGCGAATTCTGTGTGGGCAAAGAAAAGAATGCTATGTCATGCCCACAACTTCAATAACCAAATGCACAGGGGAAAATAATGTCCATGACCCCCAAGGCAACATGAGACAGCAGGTATTATGGCAAGCATCAGCAGCAGGCTGGCCGGTGGGCATGTCAGTGGCAGTAAAAATGCATTGCAGAATGTGCAGTACCTGTATAATTGGTGTGTGTCGACTAATGCCCCCTTCACAGTGTCTATGTAACATTAACAAAATGCTGGAGCATAAATGTGACTACAGTAGCATGCAGGATTTCCTCCATGCTGTAGCAAACTTCTACATGTTGTAGTGGGTCTATATTAGATAAACGAAAGTTTATCTAAACGAATGCTGCAATCATCGAAAATCCCGGAACTCAAACTCGCAATTGTGGGGGGGGGGGGGTTTGCACCCCCCTACTAAATATATATTCCAACTTTGAGATCGCACTACAGTGAGGAAAGAGCGAATATTCCGATCTTCACTGTACCGCAATCTCACAAAAACTATATCAAGATCCTGGATTTTCGATGATTGCAGCATTCATTTAGTTAAACTTTCGTTTATCTAATATAGACCTGTTGTAGTTACATAAGCATGTACTGTACACTGAGCATAACACTCATTAATTCTTCCACGCCCATGCACTTGATTATTAAAGCTGTGGGCGTGGCAGTGTGTGCTTTTCTTTGCCCACAGGAAATTCACAACAGCCAAATTTCTCTGCATCTGAATGTCACTTCAGGCATGTGCCCCCAGCCAAATGTACCACAGGGAAATGTCTCACTGCCTAGAGGTGCCTGAACCCCAGGTAATCCTAAATCATCTTGTTCTATTGGAAGATCAACTTATCCCACTTGACTCTTGCCCTCTCCCCTCACAAATAAATTCCTTCACCTCTTTATTAGTAACTATCTATAATTTCTCCTCTGGTTGATAAAGATATGCCTGACCTGTGTATAAAACTAAAGAGACCAAAAACATTTTTACTGCTTGTGTCTTTTTTCCATAGACTGCGGTGGTGGTGCTGCGGTAGCGTTGTCGCCTCACAGTTAGACTTTGCACGTTCGATTCTCAGTTAAAGCATCTTCTGTGTGTCGACATGTGTGAATGGGCGTTCCTTCGTTGAAGATTGTGCATTAGGCCCAGCAAGCCAGCATGTAAAAATCTACTGCCAATCATTAGCGGACCGGAGTTCCGCTGTGGCGACCCCTAACCGGCAAAAGCCGAAAGACAGCCATCTTGTTTTCCATATCCATAGGCATGAGCTTCCAGTTTCTCAGTTTTTCTATTATCTTTTGTTTAATCTCTTCCCACATATCCTTAGCTGCCATAACAGAATCCTTTTTAATCCATACTCCTAAATACTTAATTTTATTATCTTCATTAATTTTATATCCCAAAAAAAACAAGAACTGTTCAGAATCGTCCACAACACTGAGGTGTCCTTTTCTGGTTCCATCAGGTACAAAACAATATCATCTGCCACAGTACCAATTATATCCTTGAATTTCTGAGTCCCTTATTTCTTTGGCAATGGTTCTAAATATAATGCAAATAACAAAGGGAAAAGAGGACACCTCTTCTGTTTCCTCTGTTCAGATACAGCTCATCAAAGAGGAGCCCTCCCACTTTGATTTTTGCTTCTGATCCCTCATATATCCTTCTAATTAACTTTATTACTGCATCACGGAATGCAAATGCTTCCATTGCCCTATTTATAAAGTCCCAGCTAACTATGTTGAATGCTTTTTCTGCATCAAAGCCCACCAATAACAGTGGTATTTTCTTACATTCTGCTTCCCTCTGGATCATCATTGTTCTATTAATGTTGTCAAATGTTTTCCTCCCTTCCACAAAACACATTGGTCCATATATACCAGTTTTGATAACACCTTTGCCATTCTTTTAGCCATTAGGGACATGAACACTTTATAATCACAGTTTAAAATTTGAAAAGGGCCTATATGAAGCTTGATCAGAAGTATATTTACTGTCTGCAGATACTACAACCAGCACAGCTTTTTTCAAGGACATTGGTGCCTCCCCTCCTTTTAAATACTGTTAAAAAAACCTTCCAGATCTTTATCACTTTCTTCCCAATCAGTTTCCAGACTTTGGCCTGAATGTCAGCTGTTCCTGGAGACTTTCCTGTAGATTGGTTATACATCATAATTTTTATCTCATCTCCTCATATATTAACTATTGGTTGTTGAACCTCATCTACCTCTAACCTTGGCATATTTAAGACTTCCATAAATATTTACACTTGTGCCTTTTCTTGGCTTACACACTGGTGATATACGTTATTAATCTAGGTGATGTTTTCCAGATGGTATAAAGATGATCTGATAACAGCAGACACTTGTCCTTTCAATGTCAGAATTATTTGTGCATCACACTGAGATTACACACACACACACACACACACACACACACACACACACACACACACACACACACACACACAAGGACAGGATAAACAGTGACGTGCACATGCACTGCCTTGGTCTCTGCCAGAATGAGTTAAGGCAGCCAGTCTCCACCCAAACAATGATGGCATCCAGGCAGTCTTCAAGGGTAGCAATGCTACAGAAGCATGGAGAGGTGTAGCTGAATTTTTGATATTAACCATTATACTAAAAACTTCTACCCTGAATGATCTCTCTCCATCTCTCTCTCACATTGGTACCACATATGCATCTGAATAGCAAAATAACCAATATGTGGTTATATTGGTTATGCCATAATTATGTCATAATATGTGACACCCTACATATTACTGGTGGCTTCCATAAGCAACTACATCACAAGCGACCCAATGAGTGAAGCACAAGAGGTAAGACAGGAGCTACAGGGCTGTACATAAACTACCTTTTCAATGATCTTACTAAAACAGATAGAGTGGAAAAAGAGCAAAAGTTTTCTAGGTTGTCTGGGTCAAGAGGTGATTTCCCAAAGAAAAGACTAACAGGTACCTCTTTAAGAACCAAGAGATCCCAGACAAGACTTAAGTAGTCTGGAAAGTCCAGAGTCTATGTCATAGTAGGTAGAAAGTAAAACTAAAATAAACCCATGATGGCATGCACATTTAAACTCCCATGTAGCAGACCCTTAGACAATCCATTATCAAAATATGACATCCCATGACTACATCCAGGTTAGGGACAGACAAAGTTCTGCAACTTAATCAACAAAAACATGGTGTAATTTTCATAAATCTTAAAGTAACAGAGCTTTCTGGGTACAGTAGTATGACAAACTGGGTTTGTACAACTTGCTAACCACAAAAAAAAGGCTAAACAGTTAAATTCTGCAGCCCTTTTACTGATCAGTGCTACTGCAGATCTACATGCTTTCATGAGACTACTGGATGAAATACTGTAGAAACGTAACTAGGCTTGTTCACAATCAGGCTAAATATCCTACATGTTAAATATGTATATTTAATACTAATGAACTAGTCACAGGAAGTTGCAGGTCATGTGGTATACTTAACCTACTCAGTTTCAGTTTCAGTAAAGTCTGAACATACACCTCAATGAAGTTACAACACACATTTTGAATCTCTAATTTACTCACCAGCCAAATAGATGAAGTATGGTGCTCAAAAGTGGAGACATGACTGCCAGGACAGAAGAAATATGTCAACAGAACTAAATAATAAAAATGTATTTCAGCTGCAGCTCCTGAGAATATGAATGCCACAAGTAAATCTGGATAACTGGAAGATCTGGATCCAGAAACTGAATTTATTCTCAATGCAAATGGATTAGCTGAGAAGCCTGAAAATGTGCAGTGTGCAATAATTCCAACATTTTGTTGGGGAAGAAGTCATATTGGTATTTAACTCTGACTTTTCTGAAGATGAGAAAGGCAAAGTTAATGTGAGCTCAGAAGGAACTTGTCATTTATTAAACATTTGCTGTTTACAACAGTACAAGGTCCTACAGATGCTTACATTACTGAGATGCAGAACACAGCCACAGACTGAAAATCGTGAGTTATACAACTTATTAATAAGAGGCAGAATAAATATGAGGAATAAGAAAGGAACTTGCTTTCAAGAGAAAGAAGACTAATATTATCAAAAACTGCAAATGTGTAAAGAGACATTGAAATGTCTACTGAATTGTTGAAGGAATTATCTGGCAAAAAGGATATGAGCAAAATACAATGAGAGCTAAATGAACATTCAAAAATAAGGCCAAAATGTTTTGTAACAATAATTGATGTGAAAAAGAAATCCATGTGGCAATGCACTGTAACAAATATAAGATCTAAGATGGAAGACAGAGAAGTGCAGATATTTTAAATCAAACTTAAAATACATGTGACTAGAGTATCAGATGAAGCATTATCTATCATTTCCCAAGTCCTTCAGCACCTGCACTACAAAGAACATTTGCAAAGATGCACAAAATCAAAAACATAAGCCAGATAAAGAGCTATTTACTTGGAGTCTATATCACTTTGTCGAAGGATGATCTCTGCGAACCTTCATTCATCGACCATAACACAGTGAATGTTTACATTCGAGAATGTTCATTTCCAACGATCAACTTACCCAGGGAAAGGAACAAGTTGGCCATCATAAGAAATTCGCCTTTTTCCCCACTGCAGTGCGATCTCAGAGTCGGTATATATAGTTGGAGAGGTCGAAATACTGTGCTTTGTGTGACAGCTGTAATGCTGGGCAACTTGTTCCTTTCCCTGGGTAAGCCATTCGTTGAAATGAACGTTTGCTGTATTAGGGTCGATGAACAAAGGTTCATGGAAATGAATCTTCGATGAACTGATATAGACCTGTTTACTGGGACTAATGAAATGAAAACAGTTGAGACTGTGAAATTAGTAAATGCACCTACAGTACTGAGACATGGTATCAATGATCTGCAGAACACAGAGTACACAACTCAGTAGAGATGGCTGTAATTTCTATGTGTCACTTCATTGGTATGGTAAAGTTTCAAGCAACATACACAAGACACACCTCTTGTCTTTGTTTCTGGGTACTGTTTCCTCTTTTGCCACCAAGGTCATTTACCTTCCTTATGTTAACGATTTTTATCATTTCTGGCAGTATTCTTCTCTTTTGTAATCTCCATATTACTTGCAATAAATGAAATAAAATACAGCGATATAACACTTTGTTTGAAGTGTGTTGTAAACAAGAGACAATGCAAAATTCAAGGCAGAACTTCTCAACAGTGAAAAAGCAATAAGAAGTTTGAAAGAGCTAAAAGTGATATATTTACACTTAGTAGAATATCTCACTAAGAAGAAGAGCTCTGAGTGGAGTGTGGCAGTCTAAAATCAATCATCATGTAGTTTGTTATTGACAACCTTTTATTGAAAGTCATCTCCATAACGGCATGTGGTCGCAATTTTCAATCAGGGAGCTAAGAGGGTTAATTAATACTTCAAAGGCTAAATTTGAAGAAAAAATGTCTTTTCAGGCAAAGGACAACTGGAAAGCTTTCTAAAGCTATGGCCCTAACCTCAGAGGAAATACACAACAATTCACAGAACGTATTGTAAATGGAATTACGCATACTGAACTAGAGGCCACTGACAACCTTTTGGCTGACAGGTTCAACTCAAATTTCTCTCCCCACTCCCCCAATAGTCCAAAGGAAAAAACACATAAAACATTTCCCCCAACTATTACTAGAGAACAGGTCATTAATGCACTTTCCAAGGCCAAAAACACTACATCAATGGGTCCCAACAACAACCCAAGATGTTTAATAAATAGCATGAAACATGACCTTTCTGGTCCACTTGAATCACTTTTCAACTGGAGCGTTCAGTCAGGTTTTGTGCCCAAGGAATGGCTACAGTAGTACTGCAACTGTGTAATCTGCATATATAAGTAAGGGGGTGTATGTTGCAGGACGTTAGGTTCCTGCAAAAAACTGCTTCCTTTGCGAAATCAGTTGTTATAAAGTTTTATATACTATATTCTTTTCAACAGTTTAGTAGGCTGTGCTATCTTTAAATAGCACAACTTAATGGAATTACAGATTTCTCCATAGTGCAAATGTGAAGGTAGCTCTGTGGATATGCGCGGACAAAACCCTGACTAAGCCTAAACTCCTCTCTTTGGGGATGCGGGAAGGGTGTGTGCCGATAGGTACCATTTCTGAGGTGGAATTCCCAAAGGTAGACTTGAAATCACACAGAGATCCACAGAGCAAATGTAACTTTTCCTTGAGGGACACAGAGGATGGGAGTGTCTTGCTACAATTTAAACCACACACTATGTGTTGAAGAATTTTAGTCCTGACATAAAAGCAGTATTGTCTGAATACTAATACAGAGGTGAATGCACTACAGACCAATCAGCATCTGACACCTTGCTGCCTTTTGCCAAACTATAGATACACCTCAGGAAAAAGTACTCATACACTGAAAATCAGCAAAATTCATTGAAATATTCAAAATGCAGTCCAGTTTCTTTCACTGTATGCTTTCCACAGTAACAAAGAACAAGAAAGAGGTGGTGTTACGATACATGTTACAAAGGTAGATGAAGGGAAGACAGACTGGGAAAATGTTATATGATAAATGGTCCTACTGCCTTTGGTGGTGGGTATTAAAAAAGTTATAGAAGGTGAACGATTTCTTATCAAATACTGCTGTTAGTTTAAGTAAGCAAGTGTGAAACTCCCTTTCCCTAAGGGTTTCATTAGTAATGCAATTAGAAATTCTAGAGCCCAGGTAAGCTCACTAACACAGCAGTAAAACACCCCTCATGAAAATCTGTGATAGGTTCACTGGCAGGAAGGGATATCCCAGAGATTTGTCGATGGTAATGTTCTCCTAACTCTAGAGCCAAATTACAGGGGGCCTGCAGGGTTGTGATGGCTCTGCAGCTGTTGGCATCTCAATATCCACTGAAGGGGCCGCATCTGGAAAAGAACAAATGGGGTCATAGAGGTCATGGCTGCCATGAAGCCAAACAAGAGTTGCAGTGTTTGTGCTTCTCGATAAGGCCATGCTGTCACCCAAGACACACCAGATAAGGCCACGCTGTCACCCAAGACACAAGACCTACAATTTCCTTGGCTCTCTCCACAGGAAGCAATGACCATTTACATCTTGGTAAGCTGTAACAGAAAGCACTAGACAATCATTAGGCATTTCACAGATTTCTAACACCCCTAATGGAAACCCTACAATGTTGTACACATGTGCATTTGTTACGCCTTTACTTTGTTTACATTGTAGTCTGTATGATATTTGTGCCATTCTGCATCCCTAAAACCAATCTTCTCCATGCTGTGGCTGACAATGAGTACACTTTGGATCAGTTCACTACACTGGGTAACAAATCTAATAAATAAATAAATAAAATAAAAATAACATGAAATAATCTACATGTTTTAGCATTACGCTATGTTTCCAATTCTGCAATATTTCAAAGCATGCATACAAGATTAGGTTGGCTTAACATTGGAAACAATGCCAGTAATGAAACACATTCCTTGCAACATGTGCTTTTAGGCTTTTTGCTGTTACTGCCTTAGGAAGCAAATGCTACTGTATAGCATAAGAAAAAATATCTTGTGGTAGACACTAAATACCAGTATTCTCCCAGACCTCTCCTAAAGCATGATCAAGTCAAACTGGGACACTGAAGGATTTCGAAACTGGGACACTGAAGGATTTCGCTGAACAAAAAGAACAGTTATTTTATGAGTCAAAAAAGCTTCTAGCTACAAATGATTCCATCATATGGTGATGTGAGAATCAGTCAGATTACCACATTAATAACAACACCCTAAGCACGCAATCAGTGGTGAGATATTTGGGCACACAGCTTGACAGCAATCTTTCCTTTGACTACCGCGACTCCACAGTGGTAAGAAAGGCTTTCTATACCACCCAGCTCATAAGTAAGGGCATTGCATCCAGAATAAACCCCCTGTACTCCTCACTCATTAGGCCAATAATAGAGTACAATGCTACCTTTGGTATGTACCTTACCAGGCACCCGCAGCAACTGGAAAGACCTCAAAGGTTTCTTATAAAGAAAATTCAGGGTCTTCAGGATATGTCATATGCTGACAGACTGAAATCACTGTCATTATACTCTGTGTCTTACAGACTACTCACAGGTGACCTATGCCTTGCATATAAAGCAACCTCAGATCCTGCTCTAATGGAAATACTGCACATTTGTAAATCAAATGGTATAAGATGCACTTGCTCTAGGAAACTCAACCTAGTATGTGACATCAACAGGACTTGCTGGAGAGACAGATATGTCTCACAGAGGTTATCTCTCCTCTGGAACAAACTTTCAATTCAGGTAAAGCAGAGCCCCTCGATGACCCTATTTAAGCGTAACTTGGATGATTGATTGGGAAACCACAAATTTCACCCATGGAGTTTCACCTGTGTCCCTCTTAGACAGGGGCAGCAGTTGTTGACTTAGTTCTGCTTAATACCTTGATATTCTTGGGAACAAGGGTTGTATTTGGCTAGGCTTGTAAGGGCCGCAGGACCATTAGCCTAGTAACCTCCTATGATCCTACGATCCTATATGGCAATTAACTTAGTTAAGAAATGAATGTGCAGCATATACATGAAATAAATGCAGTGATTAATCCATAAAACAACCTGGCAGCTGAGAAATATCAAAATAAGAGACAGTATAAAATATATTCAAAAGAAGCAGGCACATCACACTGCAAGCACCAGATGCTGCAGGCGTTCCTGAGAGAAAAAAAAGATAGAGAACATTATCTCTGAAAGGAAGATTAATGGATTCTCAAAATATAGCTGAAGATACTGTGCTACATGTATAATTATCCAGCTAAGACTAAATTAGTGAGCACGCTTATTGTGACTAGTAAATGGGCTACATTCTGTTAACTTATTCCCAGATTTCCAAATGCCTGCTGAGTGAACTTTGAGCAAATCAGTTCACCAAAAAATGGTAGTTGTGCCAAGCTGTTCTTAATGGCTCTAAATGACGGGAAAATGGCTTAGTCGCACTTCTTCTCCTGAACACTGCCTGCCATAACATTTACTTAGGATGACAGAAAGTTCAAAGGATTCATCTATATTTATACAAAACTAGAAGGCATGTTTCAGATTCATAACATTCCACAACAGAATCCCGGTGATTGCCATTTTCTTGTTTGAGTACTTTGATAATGGTTTTACAAATGTATTTTCCTACTCTACATTTCCTTTACAGCACTTCATTATGCTACAATACATATACACACATTCCTCTGCAAAATCACGTACTATAAAATCAGTTGTCTTCTGTCCTTTATAAGATCACATGCTGCTCCTGAACTCAATTACACAATAACTTGCACACATTGTGTTAACTCTTACACTAGAATTTGGCAGAGGATCCTTTCAGAGTTTCTTTTTATCTGACACGTTGCATGTTCAGGCATACATTAATTTATTTATTTAAATATTCTTCATTTGCTAAATGGGGTAGAAAACCCATCTAAGAAGACTATTTTAAGATTCAGCCAATGAGAGAAAAAAAAAAACAGAAGCAACAAGGAAAATCTGAAATTGATTCTGGTGGACAAGTAGTAATTAATTACCAAGAGATAATGAAACTGCAAAATAACTGTGTGTGAGCTATATTAAAACATACAGCAAAGTTGTAGATGATAATTTTACATATATTTATATTTACACATTTCTACAAATTACAGATACTGCTAATGATTAAGAGAAGAAAGAGTAAAAAAAATGAAATAGATGAGCTGAGAGAAGAAGGTAAAGAACAGAGGCTGAATACAGCTCTAAGGAGAGAAAAAGATGAAGCGGGGGTTGTGAAATTGTTGTTGACAGGTGTGATGCCCGTGCACTGGCCTAGTAATCATGAAGCCCAATCCTCACCACTAACACCAGTGAGAGACGTGCACATTGGGAGGATGCCAAGTACACACACAGTAAAGTACAATTTCCCTTAAGAGCATACAGAGATTACAGTCAGTCTGGGGCTGGATTTTCTCTGTCTCTCTCTCTCGCTCTCTCTCTCTCCAGATCCAAAATAAGACTCCCCAGTGGCACAGCTATAGGGTTAAGATCTCAGCTGAGTGGTCAAGCCAAAACCTCCAGCATCCTCTCTGTCCAACCAGTGCTTCGTGTCTCTGCTCAAGTAGCTGACACAGACACACACACACACACACACACACACACACACACACACACACACACACACACACACACACACACACACAGACACTTTGAGATTTGATTTATATACAAACACACAGACATTCATGGGGAAGGCTGGAACAGGTTCACTAGCTATGCCCCCTTCTGCCCAGACTATAAGGTAGTACCGACTGCCACAAACCACTACTATCAGCTACTATAAAGGCCTTTACCAAAGGGTGTCCAATTCTACTGTGTAATGCTACTGTTATCCACATGATAAGTGTGACTAAGACTAAAGCTATTAGAGTGGCTTGTACAGTGTTACCAAATACATGCAAGTACTCTAAGAACTTATATATCTTTACACAAAACCAGCCAAGGTTTAAATATATTTAATAATAAATAATAAAAGCACAAGACAATACTTATTAACTCAACACAGTGACAACAGAGTTCAGAAATCACCAGAAATACTTTAAAACAACATTGTAAGACAGTCTCACATAAACACAGAAAACATCTAGACTGATCTGACTATTTTCCTATATATCTCCTAGAGAGATACTAAGATCCAAGTCTTACTTACAGATCAAAGCAAAGTGCTGGTGAGATGATGTGTTCAAGTTCAGAAACAAATACAAAATGCCCTCTCTTTCTCTCTGAGATAGTTCTTAAATTAATAATACACATTACTACTGGGCTACTAGTGGTGGTGCTGCGGTAGCGTTGTTGCCTCACAGTAAGACGTTGTCCTGTTCGATTCTCAGCTAAAGCATCTTCTGTGTGGAGACATGCGTGAATGGGCATACCTTCGTTGAAGGTTGTACGTCGGGGCTGGCAACTCGGTACATAAAAATTTACTGCCAATCATTAGCGGACCGGAGTTCCGCTGTGGTGACCCCTAACCGGGAAAAGCCGAAAGATACAACAACTACTGAGTTACTAGATGACATCACTATTTGACACTTGCATCTAATTCCCAGGCTAAACATATACCAACAGAATTTAACATGTCTCTGTCAAAAATACTTATCTGTGAGATGTACAACTGCTAGGAAGTCACAGAGTAATACAAACACACTTTACGTATGAAAACTAGTAATTATCTCTGTCTTAAGACAATAGAAATAAACTTCTAGCCCAGACATCCTGACTCTTAGCTTGAGATAACACACAGACATAAAATTCATTACTTATTTTCTCAAGAGTTTGCAAGTTAACTCTGTACGTCCCAATTTCTACCATGAAAATATACATTTGCATTGGCATATAGGTTAGACACATTTCTGCTGTTCTTCCAGCAGGGTGCACTGTGGTTACAATCTTGAAGCTCAGCACATAACACAGTTTTCTTACATTTGTAAAACAAGCCTGTGGATCATATTAATATTTACAATGAGACAGAATTATTTACAAAATTCTATCTAGCTGGGCTGGCAGCCTTCACAACAGGGAAGATGGTGAGTTAACTACTGGGGAGAGACAGAAAGAGAGAAATGGTAGAGGCTTGGGTAAACTGGCAATTATAAAATTTTGGATTAGGAATGGGACGAAGAGTATGATCAGATTCCTTATTAGTAATAAGATCCACTGGGTAATGGCCCCCTGGCACATAGGGATAAAGCCCTGACTGCACCCCAGATGATCCATGTGCAACAAGTGATGCAGGAACTGGAGGGACAGTTGAAGGATGATAGGAATAAACAAGCACGTTTATCATAGGTAGCAGTGCCTCCAGGCATGTAGGTGCCTCACCTGCTGTATGAAGAGCCTGATGTACCACTTGACTGGCAGGTTTCTCATGCATGGAAGCATGTATTTGCCAAGACAGCTGCAGCAAAGCTTGCAGACTGCCAAGGGGGTGGGATAGGAAAGTCCCCAAAATCTACTGACTGGAAATCTCCACAACACCAAACTCTCACCTCAAGTGGGGAATAAATGAACCTGGAGGGCTCTTGCCCTGAGCGAGAAATGAGTGGGTTAACTGAGTGCATAAGTAGAGGCATTGAGCTGATCCAGTTAACAAAACAAAAAAAAGATCTACTGAGTGGTATGCAATGAAAATGATGTCGACTACCAATGAAAACACTAAACCCATGCATTTATTAATAGACACATATAACAAAATAATCAGCTAAAGCAAAGTCTTTCAACAGCTAAGTGATCTGATACAGGGTAGAATGTCTCTTAAACCAGATGTTACTACATTGATTAGTACTAGGCTCGGTAATACAGAACAAAGAGTTGAAGCTATCAATTAACAAATGCTATCCTGCAGTCATGGGTTTGACACTATCATCCAATGAACATTATCCTGCAGTCCTGGGTTTGACACTATCAACCAATGACATTATCCTGCAGTCCTGGGTTTGACAGTCTCAGTCTACAGCTGCATGCTGCATATAGCCATGACAAAATTGAAAAACATTTTTCACAATATGTCTGGTCAGTGGAAGACATCCCAGAAGCTTCAGCTAACTCCGAGACTACTTTCAGAATTTCAGATGGGAACATTATTCTAAAACAAAACCACAACCTTCACAACAGCCAGCTGTCACACGAAGTGAGGGGAACTTCGCTAGCTTGCACTGTGACAATTTCCTGCACTGCCACGAAAAAGAGCCCCAAAATCTTTTTCAGACACTAGGGGTCAATAAGCATAAGTGATGGTCAGTCTTCTTGGAATTTTATAATGAGATACAGAATCAAACAGAGTGGAATGCAAAATTCTTCCCTACCACAAAAGGACGACTCAACTTCCCCTTGTCTGCTGAAAAGCGCAAATGGGGGAAGAGGATGCATTCTCCCATATGCACAGCAGTAGCTGGCTCATCTGTCACCTAATGCCAGTTCCTGATCTGATGCCCTGGCTCCTCAGATCTTCAGTTGAAGAACCCCCAAAAAAGACAAACAAGAAGCACTGAAGCACTTAAGTGCCTTTCTGTACTTACATTCAGAAATGCCAGTACATAAAAAAAAAAATGCAGGAAATATACTTCCTGACTGTGTCCCCTTACACCTTGTGCCCTGGGCAGCTACCCCTTCGCCCCACCCTTGCTATGCTTCTGTTTGTTTGCTGAATAGGTGCTTTTCTACATTTGATTCTTTTGTGCTTCAACAAGTTTTAGTCGACATTTCATGAGTCGACTAAACCATGTTTGGAAATAGCAGATGCAACTGCGTGTGTGCGTGTGTGTATCCACATACATATACCTCATCAGCAAGTGTCTGTGTGGTATCTCCTCATTTCACTGAAAATTAAAACAATTGTTGAACTTTTTTGCACTGAGGTTTTGCTCCCTCCCCCAAAAAGCTAACTTTTTTTTTTTCAATTTCAATGAAATGACATAAAGCCACATAATGTATTTACTATTTATTTTATTTACAGGGGTTTATCGGGATAGTCTGACTGGGCCAGCAAAAGTAAACTTCTTTTGAATGGAGAAACTCGAATAAGAAACAACTGTAAACACCCAAGAAAATAACGTGGCAACCTTTTGGCAGGTACAATCCTTTATTATTTAATTCGATGAAGCGCTTTTCGTTCAATGCAGTTCTTTGAACTTCTTCTGAAGAAGTTCAAAGAACTGCATTGAACGAAAAGCGCTTCATCGAATTAAATAATAAAGGATTGTACCTGCCAGAAGGTTGCCACGTTATTTTCTTTTGAATGGAGACCTGGGTAGAAAAGCTCCATACATCAATATGAAAAAATAAGGCTCCGAGTAAGATAATATAATACAGAATAAGCTTTTTAAGAAAAAGTAGCAAAAGCAGGAGGTAATCCTATAAATTTATAACTGCAGTAGGATAGACTTGAGATGTATCTCTCTGGACTATATGAAGAGAGACATGATTGAGCTAGCTGAATATGTGTCCCAGGTAGGTATGTCACTAGCCTTAAGCAGCATCCTACCATCAGAATGATGCCTCAGTACAAACAGAAAATGATTGACTTTAACAAATGGCTTAGTTTCTGATGTCATTCCAAGGGAATCCAATACCTGACAGCCTGGGAGGACATGACTGACAGACCATGATGCTTTGGTAGAGATGGCCTTCATCTGTTTCCCCTGGGCTTCAGGCTTCTGGCAAAGGCTCTTGCCTCCCCATAGTGCCTTTTTTAGGCAGTCATGAGGACAAAATTACCAACATGAAAAATTCTTCTAAATGAAATTTAAAGGTCATGCTGCTAAATGCTAGAAGTCTTAACACGAAACTGAACTCATTGCAAACATTCCTTGCCCTGGAAGATGCTGGCATTTGTGCAGTCACTGAAACCTGGTTCCTGAAAATATGGGACAACAGTAACATTGCAAAGAACTGGACGTCCCTCACAAAACTGATGAAAAGACAAGACAAAAACTGGTCATGGAGGCTGCCAAGAGACCTACAGCAACAGGAGCTGCAGGAATTTCTGGCAAGTACTGGTTGTGTACTACATGTGACAACAATCTCCCTTATCCTCCATATGTGTGGACTATGGGGTAGGGTTGCAAGACGGAAACTTTTCTTACACAGAAAAATATCCAGGCCAGGCTAAAATTTGCAAAACAATACATCACGTCTCCCAAAAGCATGTGGGAAAATGTGTTATGGTCTGATGAGACCAAGGTTGAACTTTATGGCCACAATTCCAAAAGGTATGTTTTGTGCAAAAACAACACTTGGCATCACCAAAAGATCACCATCCCCATGGTGAAGGATGGTGGTGGCAGTATCATGCTTTGGGGTTGCTTTTCTTCAGCTGGGACTGCGACTTTATTCAAGGTGGAGGGAATTATGAACAGCTCCAAATACCAGTCACCTTTGGCCCAAAATCTTCAGGTGTCTGCTAGAAAGCTGAAGATAAAGAGGAATTTCACCTTTCAACACGACAATGACCACAAGCATACATCCAAATAAACAAAAGAATGACTTCACCAGAAGAAAATTAAAGTTTTGGAATTGATCAGCCAGAGCCCAGACATAAATCTAATAGAAAAGCTGTGGGTGACCTGAAGAGGGCTGTGCACAAGAGATGCCCTGGCAAGCTGAAAGATTTGGAGCACTTTTGCAAGGAAAATAGGCAAATATTGCCAAGTCAAGCTGTGCCATGCTGATAGACTCCTACTCAAGAAGGCTGCACATTGTAATTAAATCAAAAGGTGCTTCAACAAAGTATTAGTTTATAAGAGTGTGCACACTAATGCAACCAGCACATTGTACGTTTTTTATTTTTTATATTTTTTCCCCTAACAGATTTGTTTGTTTTTCAATTGAATTGTACAGGTTAAAGGTCACATTAAAGGTGGGAAAAGTTTTGAAATGATTTATTGAGGTCTCATTTTTTTTTACATCACAAAACCTTGCATTTTAACAGGGGTGTGTAAACCTTTTATATCCACTATACACACCTCCAGGATGGTCAAACAGTATGACGCACAGGAGACACTCCAGATGCAGTTAACTATTGACAAAACACCTATTCAAATCACAGCTAGCTACATACCCTCAGCCATTACTCAGGAAACCCACTCTACCTATCTGACCACAGAGTGGAAGACTTATTCTAGCTCAAACATGAACGCCCAGAGATTCCTTGACTTTATCAATGCCAATGCATTGGACCAGCTGGATCAGCTAGTCGACACCCCCACAAGAGGTGAAAATATCCTGGACCTGGTACTAAACAATATGAGTAGCCACTGTAGCACCCCTACAGTGTCATCCTCATTGGTAAGATCTGTCCATAAAGTAATCACTTTCAAAGTCACCATCTCATCATACCCCCCACCACTTGCTAAGGTTGAACAAAAAAAGTTTTCCAAAGCTAAATACAACCACCTGAGAGCAGGTATAAGCAGCTTCACAGCCACCATCCATTCAGTTGAATCAGGCACTAATGTCCAAGCCTACACCAAACAACTATATGAGCCCCTATATAGCTGCATGGTCTCAGCAATACCTGACAGGACCAAATCATCTTCCTCAAGTAATAGTAAACCTATCTGGTGGACAGTAGTAGCTGCATGGTCTCAGCAATACCTGACAGGACCAAATCATCTTCCTCAAGTAATAGTAAACCTATCTGGTGGACAGTAGCAATAAACAGACTCTATAATAAAAGGAAATAAATTGCTGTCCAGGACCAAGAAGGAGCAGCTGCCAAGCTGAAGCAACCTCTCCTTTGTTTGAGTAAACAAATAAGGTCACTGGTGAAATCCTCTAAGGGTAACTTTGAGTCCAAATTGGCCACATCCACTAAGGACCACTACAGATCTTCTCTGTTTTCACCAATAATCTAGCCTCTGCCACCAAACATGGCACACTCATACAATACGCAGATGACTCAACCATCATCTGCTCAGCCCAATCCCTACCCAAACTGCAAAAAGTCACACAGGAAGCCTTTTCCTCTGTTGAAACTTGGTTATCCGATGCCCAATTAATACTCAAGTCAAACAAAACTAAACTACTCATCTTCCAACCCACCAAACATACTCAAAACAACTCTCACTTTAACATCACAGCAAAAGACAACACCACTATATACCCAACTGAACACACCAAATTGCTAGGAGTGGAAATAGATAATAAACCAAAATTTGACATTCACATATCCTTGACCATAAAAAAAGCCCAAAAAAAACTAGGAGCACTATACAGAAATAAGCAACTTCTCACCAAAGCAGCAAAGATTTCAATAGCAAATTCCCACCTTATCTCCACCCTACTTTATGCCTCTCCAATATATACCAACCTAAGGCAATGCGATCTAAACAAGCTAGAGACCTGCTACAACAAAATCACCAAATTCGCCACAGGGGCATCCTACCATAGTCACCACTGTCTCTCACTTGCTGAACTGGGCTGGCTTGAACTCCCTCACCTCCTTCAATGGTATCAACTCTCACTCACCCACAAACTAGTAAATCATCCACTAAATGTCCCATCCCTCCAGAATCTACTCCAACCCTATTGCACCACCAGACCACTAAGATCCAGCAACAAAAATCACTTGCAGATCACTAAAGCCAATAACTCTGCTGGTGAAGCACTATTCTCTTGCACCATAGCCAAATTATGGAACTCCCTCCCACCCACAATTACCTCCATACCATCATGCAGCCACTTCAAAACTTTACTAAAAGCGCACCTAAAAACATGCTGGCTATGCCTTTGCAACTCCCACTCTAATATCACCCTCCCCATCCAACCACTACCTTTCTTTCCACTCCACTAACTACCTTGATTATAGCAAGCTCAGATGCTCATAAGCCAGTACTTATTATACAGCAGGAACTTCTTCTTGTAACATTTGTTAATGTCTGTTATGTACTTCACAGATAAAGATTCTAGTTGTCTACTGATGTACTATGTTCTTCATCTGTAAATATGTTGTAAGTAATTGCTATGTAAATTGTTAATCGCTATGTTATCCAATGTAACTACTGTCTGTTTATTTTAACTGTAGAGCTTTTCTCCCCGGGCCTCCGCTGAAAATGGACCTATGTCCAGTCGGACACTCTTGGTCAACAAATATAAATAAATAATAAATAAATAAATAAATAAATAAATAAATAAAGGACAATCACAAGGCCTTCTTCGCATACGTCAGCAATTTCAAAGGTAACTCCCACATTTGCCCTGAACTGGTGGTCAAAAATAACACATACACAAACACCATAAATATAGCCAACCTGCTGGCAGACAACTTCAGTGAAAACTTCACTCCCCTCTCCCCCTATCAGTAAACCAGGACATCCCCTGCACTTACACCCCCCTCCCCTCATCACCAGCAAGCAGGTTATTAATGCCCTCTCAAAGGCAAAAAATACAGCCTCCATGGGACACGACAACATCCCTAGCTGTGCCCTACATGAACTCCGGCGAGACCTCTCAGCACCACTAGGCATCCTATTCAACTAAAGCCTGTGCCCCAGCTTAATTCCAGTAGAATGGAGGACAGCCACTGTCATCACTCTGCACAAAGGTGGAGTGTCCACTGACCCAGGTAATTATAAGCCATTCAGCCTAACTAGCCTGATCTGCAAGGCCATGGAATGCATTATCATGGACCTTATAAAGAAGGATATTGGCAACCTCCAAACGCTTGATCCCACACATTTTGGTTTTGTCAAAGGGAGAACTTGCCTGTTAAATTTGGGCGCCTTCTTTGAAACGGTCACTAAAGCCATGGATGAGGGCAAGACAGTGCAAACTGCCTACCTTGACCTAGCCAAAGCCTTCAACACTATTCCCCACTTGGGCATAACAGATAAACTCTCCCAGCTAGGCATCAACCCATATGTTACCAGATGGGTAGCTAACTGGCACAGTGATAGAACCCACTCATTCAAAATAGGGTAAGCCACCTCTAGTAGTAGACCCATAACAAGCAGCATACCCCATGGATCATTCTTGAGGCCTATACTGTTTGGGATATACTTTTCTGAGATGCAAGCCATAACCAGTGGTCTGTGGCTGACCTAGTTTTCAAATGACTGCAAGCTGGGCACTGTCATAAATTCCCCTAGTGATGTGAACATCCTCCAAGAGGGCCTTAACCAAACTAATGACTGGTGTCAGAAGCATGGCCTCAAACTGAATGCAGAGAAATGAATCATTATCCCCTTTGGGGAAAATGGTGTCCCCACTAATTATCATATTAATAACAATGTACTAAGCATGCAATCAGTTGTGAGGGACTTGGGCACCCAGGTTGATAGCAACCTGACTTTTGACCACAATGTTGCCTTCATTATATGGAAGGCTTTCTACATGGCCCACCTCATAAGTATGTGTATTTCACCCAGGAACAAGGAGATCATAACATCCCTGTACTCCTACGTTATCAGACCCATTATTGAGTACAATGCCCCCTTCGGCATGTACCTTGCCAAGCACATGTAGCAGTTGCAGAGCCCACAGAGGTTCCTGACCAGGAAAATCCAGGGTCTCAAACACCTATACTATACAGATAGGCTAAAAGCTCTGTCCCTCTACTCAGTCTCGTGCAGACTGCTCAGAGGTGACCTGTGTCTGGCATACAAGGCTGTCTCAAACTTAGCCTTGATGGAGTTGTTGCATATCTATAAGCCAAACTCCACTCACACCACCAGCACACAAGGTCTTAACCTGGTCTGTGATATTAACAGAACTTGTTGGCGGTATAGATTTGTGTCCAGACGACTCCCCCATCTGTGGAATAGACTTCCTCTCCATGTCAAGCAGAGTACCTCGTTAGCCCTCTTTAAGAGGAACCTGGACAACTGGATGGGAAACAGAAAATATACCCTTGGGATCCCACCTGTGTCCCTGCTGGACAGGGAAATCAGATGCTGACTTTGTGGGAACATGGGTGAAATTCTTGGCTAGGCTTATAAGGACCTTTGGGCCAATAGCCTAGTATCGTGCGATGAACCTATGAACCTACTCAATGATAACTTTTCACACATACATACACAAAGCAGACTCAGATCAATGTTAAAAATCAGTCATATTCATATACAGTTGCATAACAGTAGCAGAACACAATAGATACAGTAGTTGCAATGCGGTACAGTGTATAAATTGGAGCAGAAGTCAGGAGTCCTCAGGTAATAGCCAGATAGATTGTGTAGAGACTAGGTAAGGACAGAAAAGTCTAGGTCTATAGGAGTTGAGAGTAAGTGGATTTGAAAAAGAGAAAGGAGGGAAGGCAGAGATGGAAAGGTTAGAGAAATAACAGACAGTAGAATAGTATAGTTAGAGAGGAGGAGAAACGATGAGTGGAATAAAGTTAAGGACAGGAAGCATTTTGAATGTGGAGTAAGAGTAAGAGTAAAGAAAGGGAAAAGAGACACAGAACTGAAAAAGCCTTGCCTTAACGTACATTGAATGGTTTTATAAAATATCATGTAAGTGATGAGAAAACAGGGAGGAAGAGCTGCCAAGAAAGGTGATAACAGTGCAGGCTTAGCCTTGTGTGGACAGTAGATTGTCTACTTACTGAAAGGCAATATACTGAAAACCTTATAACAATGCTGAAATGTCAGAATGCTGAAATCAAAATACCTGCTCCCCCTGTATATGTACAAAGCTGGACTTGATTGACCCCACAGCAGAACCCATGTTAGTGTTCATTTCTGAGTTTCAAACAAAAGAAACTTTACACTACGGTGGGTGTGAAGTTCACTCCTTAAAATATGTTATGCACCTAGTTCACTAATAAAAATTGAACTGTAAAATATGTACTACAAAATAATAAAACACAAAATAGTAGGTAGTCCACAGTTGAGTTAAAAATGGAATACCCTTTATTGAAACACACAAACAAGCGATCCTAGTTGAGTATAATGAAAAGCATTAAAGATGTTCATTATTTATACATAATCAGGTTGCTCAATTATTATTGTTCCATAAAAACATACTAGAACTCAGAAAACTGCCCACTGTTTAAAAGACTATTAAAAGTCTGATATGGGACCGATTAATGCTGACATTACATGCTAATATTATTATAAACAAATATCAAACTTTGTAAATATTTTACAATGAAAATAACTGGCATAGGTGCTGTCTTCTGATACTTTTACTCATTCAAACTAAGTGCTTTCTTAGTTAGGTGCCACACTTGAACAAGTGCCCAGGGCCTTAATGCTTTGTTTTTAAAATTTTTCACTGTATTTCCACCTTAGCAATTACAGCTATTTTTTTAGCCTACTTAGGTTTTGACTTGTAGATTTACACACGTTCATTAATATTATGATATGTCTTTTACACATAAACCTGATGAAGTATTTATTTGGTACTAAAGCGATCTTTGTTAAAAGTGTTTCAGTTTATAAGTTATTAATACTTTTTCTGACAGATGTCTAGGGGTAGATCTTTTTGTTAGTTAATTAGTTAATTATTTTTAGTGAGTTGGTTTCTTAATTAATAAAGTTTGGATTCATAAGTTAGCCTTACTATATTAGATGTTTTTATATTATATATTTTAATTTGTCTCTAGCTTTTTAGTTTCAGTTCAAAGGTAGCACAGTCTCAGTTTACACTACGGTGTTAAGGGGGAAGGGGACTTGGTTAAAGGACTGAGTTTAATGATTTTATTGCTCTTAAAAGCACCACCCTCTGTAACCATACCCTTGCGCCAAATAACCTGATTATATACATACACATATATACCATCGAATTGCCAGAATATCGAATCCGACTTCATTGGGATGACTTTGCCTAATCTTCATAACATCGAACTCTCAGAACAACGAAAACTAACTCCAGGTAAACAACTATTTAACCACAAGGACAAAACAACAAGCAACAAAACAAGAAAACCCTCCAAGTGGGTGGGGGGCTGCAGCCCCCCAACTAAATATACCAACACTGAGATTGCACTATAGTGGAGAAAGGGCAAGGTTCACCATGGTTGCCAACTGGTTCTTTTCCCAGGGTTGGTTTTCTCTATTCCTGGAATTCGATATAGTGAAGATTCAACGAAGTTGTCTTGATGAAGTCTGATTCGATATTCTGGTGATTCAAAGTTATGAAGGGGACCCATGTATATACAGACATAATAAATGTCTTTAATGCTTTTCATTATACTCAACTAGGATCACTTCTTTGCTTCAATAAAGGATATTCCATTTTTAACTGAGCTGTGGACTACCTACTATTTTCTATTTTATTATTTTGTAGTAAATAATTTACAGTTTGATTTTTATTAGTGAACTAGGTGCATAACATATTTTAAGGAGTAAGCTTCACACCCTTCACACTGCAAAGTTTCTTCTTGGTTTGCTTTTGAGCCAGTACAGGTCGCATACTGGGTTTTCTGAGACTTCGAGGGATACTACAGATTTTTCTTTTTGCATTTCTGAGTTTTACTAGTGATATGTAGTACATGCATGCTATTAGTAGGCATTTTTTGAGTTCAGCATTGTAAAGTTTCATCATTGTGCCATTTCAGGAATTTATATTCAGTACTATGACTTGCAACATACGACTATTCAATAAGATGTAGTAATCATCATTAGTTCCTTGCTAATGTTCACTGTTAAGATGTACCGCCACGTCTAGACATTTGTGTGCATACCCTGACAGTAATTCAATGTGTCAGGAATATTCGCTTTTCTCAGTACTTGTGCAACTGTGGAGTAAGTATATTTAAGTTGGGGTGGGGTGTAGGGTTTGGGGGAGCAGGAAAGGGGACCCTGCAAAAAAAAAAATATATATATATATATATATCTGTATATATATATATCTATATATCTATATATATATATATATATATATATATATATATATATATATATATATATATATATACATATATATATACATATGCATATGTGTGTGTGTGTGTGTGTGTGTATACATTTATATATATATATATATATATATATATATATATATATATATACATATATATATATATATATATATATATATATATATATATATACATACATACCCCGGGGATCACTTCTGTGGCTCTGCTCGACAGGGGCACAGGAAAATTATTTTCTTGGGTGGCGAAAGCCAGGGTACATTTTTTGGCTAGGCTTGTATGGGCCCTAGGGCCGATAGCCTAGTACCTACCTATGAACCTATGGAAACACTTTATAATCTTGAAATACTAAAATGTCGAATTTCAGTATCTTGAGACTATAAAGTCGAAGTTGGAAAATAGCGAAAGTGCATAATCACGAATTCGAATATCTCGAATTCGTGGTTATGACTTTACGCTACGTAATGTTCAGGATTGTATGTGGATGGTGCACGGTGCCGTGTGTGTATTTAGGTGTTATGTCAGGTAAGTGAATGTTTTGTAAGGGGTTTGGGTGGGAGTTTGAGTGTATGTGAGTGTGCTGATATGTGTGATGTGTGTGTGAGGGACTGTAGAGTGTGTGTGTGTGTGTGTGTGTGTGTGTGTGTGTGTGTGTGTGTGTGTGTGTGTGTGTGTGTGTGTGTGTGTGTGTGTGTGTGTGTTTGCTTTTGTTTACTGTTTGTGAGATCTCGGAGTTAGTACATATAAGTAGGGGGGTGCAGGGGGGTTTGCCCCCCTGCTTATTTGTGTTGTAGGTTTGTGTATGTGTATTGTTTTGTTTATGTTGTGATGTGGGTGTTGTGGTATATGTGTGGTTTGGTGTGTGCTGTGCTTTAGCTGTTTTGAATTTCGCGGTTTTGGGCTTCGCAGTTTTGGTGTTTCGGTGTTGTGTGGATTCGATTTCATGGTCTCAAAAAACTGAAATTCGAGATTTCAGTATTTCGAGATTATGAAGTGAATCCAGATATATATATATATATATATATATATATATATATATATATATATATATATATATATATATATATATGTGGTCTGGTGTGTGCTGTGCTTTAGGTGTTTTGAATTTCGCTGCTTTGGGTTTCGCAGTTTTGGTGTTTCGGTGTTGTGTGGATTCGATTTCATAGTCTCGAAAAACTGAAATTCGAAATTTCAGTATTTCGAGATTATGAAGTGAATCCAGATATATATATATATATATATATATATATATATATATATATATATATATATATATATATATATATATATATATATATATATATATATGTGTGTGGTCTGGTGTGTGCTGTGCTTTAGGTGTTTTGAATTTCGCGGTTTTGGGTTTCGCAGTTTTGGTGTTTCGGTGTTGCGTGGATTCGATTTCATAGTCTCGAAAAACTGAAATTCGAGATTTCAGTATTTCGAGATTATGAAGTGAATCCATATATATATATATATATATATATATATATATATATATATATATATATATATATATATATATATACATACACGCACACATATGCACCTACATTTCCCATATATGTATACTTCTGTTTCTTTTTAGTTTCCTTAATATTTAAGGAGATGGTTCCATCCTACAACTTCCTCAGAGAAGAAAACAGGGCGGAACAAAAGAGAGGGAAAGAAGCAATAAAAAAAGAAAGAAAGAAAAGAAAAGAAAGGGGAAACAACTGTCACATTATGTACAGTGTTCCAATATTTGGTTTCTCCAGGTTTAATTTCTTCCAAGTGTTCTGGGTGGTAACCATTTGAAATATCAGGACCTGCGGGACCCCTAGAGCAAGTCCCGAAATGCGGTGACTGAATGGCTGAAAGAACAGACTTACATATACCAAGTCCGAGATGCTATTTCTCAGAATATTCCCTTTTCTCCGAGGTATGGAGATCTCGGAGTTGGCACATATTAAGTTTGTGGGGCATACACCCCTCAATGGGGGGAGGGCTTGCCCCATTACAAAAAAAATTTTAAGGAGAAGAGTGATCTTCAAAATTCCCTCTTCTCTGGGTTTCAGTCTTTTTTCAGCTTTTTGGGACACGGCATTTTGTGTACCTGCATTTCAATAGGGAACCATTTTGGGTTTCTAATATCATGGCAGGAATGAACCCCATTCCTATGTTAGGGTACGATCAGAGTTCATGATATTGTTTCAATCTTTGGAAATATACCTATGTACTGAAATACTGAACTGTTGAAATATGGACATTTCATTTAATTAGTTTATTTTATCAGCTGCTAAGTGAACTAGTCCACGGACCCCTTTCATTTATTTGTGGGGCAAATACAATGAATACTAAAGACAGAAGAATTTAGATAATGAATACAAAAGACAAAAAAACTGAAAAAATACTTGATGTACTACAGTAACAATGTAAAATCAATCTAATCTAATATGAGCTAATCTAAGATTAAGACATACAGAATGTCATTTCAAAAATATCTCTCAAGAAATCTGGGCAGAGCCGAAAATAATGGGTGGACAAAGGCCCAAACATAGGGTCAGATTTTAAATATTGCTCATAAATTTAGAAAGTTGCTAGAATAACAGGGTTTGTGTTAGCACACATTTTCTGAATGATATGAATCTGAAACTCAAATGTATATCATTATTGTGTTTATGGCAGATGATTGAGTTTTCAGAAAATTGAACTTCATAAAGTCGAGACCATATGTTTGATTTTCTGAAAACTCAAAACATTTGTATGGGGATCGTGTGTATCAAAGAATTTAACCTTTTCCACACTGTAGTGCGATCTCAGAGTTGGTATACATAATTTGCAGGGGGTGTCGGGGCACAATCCCCCCTGTAATGGCTGCATGCAAAAATGTAGATTTTGGTTGTTTTGTTTTGTTTAAGTTTAAAGAAAGTTGAACACAAGGTCTTAACCATATAAAGTTTGAGTTTCCAAAAACGTGATCATCTTATATAAATCCCATTATTTAGTGACTTCAATCCTCAGTGATTTGCCAGAAAACCACAAATTTTATGAGCAGCATGCCAAAAATATGAGGCAAAAATCTGGACAGTCTGCGAAAATCTGTACAGTTTAGAGGTATGCTTTCAATTCATTCTTAGAATGTGCCCATGTGGAGCTCTAACCTGTTAATTACTAAAAAGACTATATATCTGTCTCAGTGTTCTGATCAGTATACACTGAAATAATATGGTCCTTAAGAGGACCTCTGAAACAGGTTGTCAGGATTTGCCATGCATTACCTTGTAAATGTTGCAAAACCATGATTTTCTTAAATAAAACCTTTCATTTGACTAGAATGTTGACTTTATAAAGACTTCAAATGTTGTGTCACATGCCAGTATGTCACTACTGCGCAGTAATTAAAATGCCGTACAATCACACATTCAAAAGACTACGAAAGTCACACAGAAGAGGCCTCTTCAGATTAAGATGTTAATATACTGAAAGTTAGGCCAAATAAGCTGTTAATGCCAACTGCTTAGTCTGGAGAAATGCTTCTATGAAAACCCATGCAAAAATAAAATTAGAAAGGCGACTACAGCCTTGGTACTACAAAACCACGCTAGGTGTCAGATGGCAGGACTGCTCATTCAGTTACCATGGTTACAATCAGTCTGGATCATTGCAGCACAGGTTTGGCAAGGTTGTTTGTAGTCTGTCATTACTGGCAACAACTTCTAAACAGAAGTGCAGGGAACAGAGTACACAAATGCAGGCAGGGCTCTCATAAATAGTGTGACCTGTACAGATGGGCAGAGTTTATATGTGGGTTATATCAATTTGCGCAATTCATTTTTTTTTTTTTTTTTTTTTTTATAATCAGGCCATATTGAACTTTAAATCTGTGCTCTCCAGATACTCTGGCTGATAAACATTAAACAGTCCTGCCCTACCCCACTGTCACTTAACTATAGCTGGGAAAACCAGCATAATGTCAAAGCAAACTGCTCAAGGTCGTGCAATGAACTTTTGCTGATCTTATGACAGCGTAATTTGAGCATGAATGCAAGATCCCTCAATTTAAGAATAAAAAGGTTTCTTTTTGTCATGAAAAAAACAATTAACTTAAAAATTTTATATAACAGAAAAGGTAAACAACGCTCACTACAAAGGTCAATGATGTTCTGCAGTGTCTGCAGTTACCCAACTTCTGTTACACTGACAGCTAGGCTATCTGAATCTGTCTGTATGTTCTGTTTGGTTATGTTTGTGAAACTTCTACATGTAATAGCAAGTGTGTTTATGCATATATGTGTGTCTTGTGACAGAAGGAAAAAAATAAAGCTGCATTCAGTCTTTCTTCAGAGATGAAAACCACATATCACCCTAACCTATTGACACTGCTCTCTTATATGAAGAATAACTACCACAGATCCTCACTACTAGAATGCCACATGAAGGATAACTGCCACAGATCCTAACTACTAGAATGCCATATGAAGAATAACTGCCACAGATCCTCACTACTAGACTGCCACATGAAGGATAACTGCCACAGATCCTCACTACTAGAATGCCATATTTTGTACTAATGGCTCCCAAGCTAAACATTGGGAAGCATGGAAACCAATTTGGGACAGCAAGGATAGAATGCATCACTGCCTTAACAGACATGTGATATTACACTTTACAGAAGAGGTCATTAAGTCCCTTGGTGAAAAATAAAACTGGATACTGCCATGAAGAATACTTAGGTTAATACACAACACTCAGGAATATGAGATCTCACCTCCAGGATACAACGTCCTGAGATCAGAAGGGACAAACAAAGGTGCTGGCAGAAGGACTGTTATTTTATTTTGTGACAACCTCACTTGCTTCTTATTTGAAAAGAAGGGTGAATGTTCTCCACATGGAGAGGCATCTTAATGCAAACTAAAGTTAAGAGGGTAAAGTTGCTAACAATTGCTTCTTCATAGATTTCCCCAAGAGCTACATGTACCAGTGGCAGAAAATACCCTATAATGACTCAGTTCCAAAGTCAAGACTGACATTATCACAGCTGGCCTTAACACTGAATGGATGCTCTCTCTGTGGTTGAATCTAGCCATATTTATATTTCACTCTGTGATCTCCTGTAAAGTGTAATAACCACTGCAGCCACAGAAGCCAAAAGCTTTGGCCATGATGCCACAGTGAACTAGGTCCACAGAACTACTCCTAAAAATATCATACACCCAAGCATCATGGATGATACTTTGGTGACTACTTGCTAACATTTAGTGTGTGAAGCATTATGAAAATCCACAAGGTATAAATGCTCTGCTGGTCCAAAAGTATAAGAAAGATTGATGTTATTAGTTCAAATTCTGAACTCTCTCAAATGGACCCCATCATGTGTCATAAGATGATGGTGTATATCATTTAATCTTTTTAATTGTCCTAAATAGTATGACCCCCTTTTGTCAAAGGCATGTTTGGCACAATATTCTATGACTCACCAACAAATAAAGGCCATGAAGTCCCACAAAGACAAACTCTGCTTGATTTATCACCAGTCCAAACTCAAAATTGATTTGTTACATTTTGAGAACCATGAAATCTAGTACAATATTTAAGATTAAAATGTCAAAAGAACTATTATTCACTATAATTTTATTTTTATAAGGCAGGGTACACTCATAGCAGCACTGCAAAATTAGTCAATGAAAAACAATTTTAGATTTAACTGTGCTTTCATTCAACAATAAACTCTACAGAGGCATCGGCAAAGTTTACAGTGAGCACAGACGGAATGCAGAAAACTGGGGACTAAATACTGAAAACTGATGAAAATATATATTTATTTATTGATACTTGATTACCGGGAAAATCCAACTGAGTAGAAGCCCATTTTCAGTGAAGGCCTGGGGAGAAAAACTCCATATTATTACAAAACATTTTAAGAACAAATAATTTTGCAACCTACAAAAATAAAACAAAATTATCTGCAATTTAAATAATAACAACAAATTAGACATAAATATAAAAACATTGTTTAAGAATCAATACAAGGTATATGACAATCATTTAATATTTAGATGAATTTTAGACAGCTTGTAGAGAAATTAAAGTGCAATACAAACAAGAATTGCAATATGAAGTGAAGAAAAAACATGCTTACAGGTTCGTAGGTGTTTACGAGGCTAACGACCACAAGGGCCTTTTTAAGCCTAGCCATGCATCCCAAATCTCTGACAAGTTCTGATACCCTTGATAAGTGTAAGCAGGGGCTTGGGAGATGAACCATTTACAGACTGCCTGTGTCCATTAGAGACATAGGTGCCAAACCAGGGATGAATTTCCTGCTCTCCATCCAATTGTCCAAGTTGCACTTAAATTGGGTTAGGGAGGAAATCTGCTTCACATGGATGGGGAGCCTGTTCCAGAGATGGGGTAATCTCTGGGATACAGACCTGTCTCTCCAGCAGGTCCTAGTTACATCACAGACAAGGTCAAGTTCTTAGAATGGGTGATTCTGGTGCTGCTTGTTTTGCGGATATGCAGGAGGTCCATCAGAGTGGGGTCTGAAAATGCCCTGTATGTCAGGCATAGATCTCCACTCAAAAGCCTGTAGGAGACAGAATACAGGGGATAGAGCCTTGAGGCAGTCTGAACAGGACATTTTACTTAAGTCTTGTATTCTTTTAGTGAGGAACCTCTGTGGATGTTGCAATTGTTGGATTATGCCTGGTTAGGTACATTCCAAAGGAGGCACTGTACTCAATGATAGGTCTGATGAATGCCGAATACAGTGGAACAATGACTTCCTTGGACTTAGGTGTCATACCTCTTATTATAAGTTCCACAACATAGAATGATTTCCACACTACTGAAGACACGTGATGGTCAAAGGCTAGATTACTATCTATGTGGGTCCCTAAGTCCCTGACTATTGGGTCAGCTCTTAGGGGTGTGTTGTCAATACGTTACCAGGGGTGGGTGACTTCCCGAAGGATACAATTATGCATTTCATGGCTCTGACACCAGTTGTTAGTGTCAACCCCTCCTGGAAAACATTTGTGTCAGTGTGGGATTCAATGACAGCTCCTAATTTGCAATCATCTGCAAATTTAGTCAGCTAGAGACCACTGACAGCAGCCTTGACTTCAGAATGGTATATTTAGAGAGAAAGTCAGAGAAAAGAATTAGATAACAGTACGAAAGCAAGTGAAGAAGGGAGAATAAGGAGGTATAAGGAATGAAAAGGTACCTACCTGTTCACATTTAGGGATATAGGTTATCCTGGTTTTGAGCAAGAACAGAGTCAGATTTTAGCTAGGAAGTCTTTCAGAGTCATTTTGAAAGATGGGAGGGTGGATATTGACCCAATGGATACAAGTAAGAAGTAATAGACCTTAGCAGTCTTGTACAAGTATAGATAACACCCATTAGATTTGCTAGGTTTATACACAGACAGGAGTTTTTGGTCAATGGATCGCAATGACCAACTGGGAAAATAGTTGTGTTGAATGTTTTTTAACACTGGACAAGCAGATGGCTGCTAGATAACTTTATAGGTGGTAAGAAGTTGTGCATATGTTAGTTGATGTGGCATTTCTAACCAATTTAGACATTTCAGTGCTACACAGTGGTGGGTTCTGAAAGGGTATATACCGCAAATTTGCTATAGCTAGACAGAAATTCCTAGAACTACGCAATAGAGTCAAAAAGCTAATAAAACAGGACAAATCCCAATACTACCAGTCTGCCCTAGTCTCCTCACAACACAGCCCCAAACAATTCTGGTCCTCCATAAACTCCATCCACCACCCAGGTAAAGTCAGTATCCCTCCTCCTAACATCCCTCACTCCTCAGAAAATATTGCTACCTCATTCAACACACACTTCACCCAAACCATACTATCACTAGCTAAACAACACAACCCCCCTCCTCTCCAACCCACACCTTCAACTAGTAATCTCCCCACTGCCTTCTCTTTTTCTCCTGTACCTACCTCCAACATAAAAAAACTCTTAACTAAACTTAAACCCACCAAATTAGCAGCAGACAGCCTCCCAAGTGAATACCTACAAATCGCAGCTGATGCTCTGGCCTACCCAGTATCCATCTTGATTAACCGATCTCTGTCAGAAAGTTACGTTCCCACACTGTGGAAAGTATCACATATAATTCCCCTCCACAAAGGCGGATCCTCCACAGAACTAAGCAATTACCGCCCCATAGCTATTCTCTCTACACTCTCCAAAATACTAGAGAGATGCATACACTCTCAGGTCTCAGACTACCTCCTTACTAACAACCTCCTTTCCAGTACTCAGCATGGTTTCCGACCAAACCATAGCACCACCACTTCCTTACTCTCCTTTACTAACACTATCCTTCAGCATAAAAACAATGGCTATCTCTCCTCTGCTACTTTCCTAGACCTATCTAAAGCATTTGACAAGGTCCCACACAAACAACTTATCTCTGTCCTCAATAACCTATCCTTCTCACAATTGGTCACCAACTGGTTTCAGAGTTACCTGTCTGACCGCCAACAATCCATTGTATGGCAGAATGACATATCTCCCCAACTACCTGTCTCCATAGGGGTTCCCCAAGGATCCATCCTTGGACCCCTACTCTTCTCTGTTTACACCAATAATCTAGTTTCTGCCAACAAACATGGCACACTCATACAATGCGCAGATGACTCGACCATCATCTGCTCAGCCCAGTCCCTACCAAAACTGCAAAAAGTCACACAGGAAGCCTTTTCCTCTGTTGAAACATGGTTATCCGATGCCCGATTAATACTCAACCCAAACAAAACTAAACTACTCATCTTCCAACCCAACAAACATACTCAAAACAACTCTCATTTTAACATCACGGCAAAAGACAACACCACTATATCTCCAACTGAACACACCAAATTGCTAGGAGTGGAAATAGACAATAAACTAAAATTTGACATTCACATATCCATGACTATAAAAAAGTCCACAAAAAACTAGGAGCGTTATACAGAAATAAGCAATTTCTCACCAAAGCAGCAAAGATTTCAATAGCAAATTCCCACCTTATCTCCACCCTACTTTATGCCTCTCCAATATATACCAACCTAAGGCAATGTGATCTAAACAAGCTAGAGACCTGCTACAACAAAATCACCAAATTCGCCACAGGGGCATCCTACCGTAGTCACCACTGTCTCTCACTTGCTGAACTGGGCTGGCTTGAACTCCCTCACCTCCTTCAGTGGTATCAACTCTCACTCGCCCACAAACTAGTAAACCATCCACTAAATGTCCCATCCCTCCAGAATCTACTCCAACCCTATCGCACCACCAGACCACTAAGATCCAGCAGCAAAAATCACTTGCAGATCACTAAAGCCAATAACTCTGCTGGTGAAGCACTATTCTCTTGCGCCATAGCCAAATTATGGAACTCACTCCCACCCACAAATACCTCCATACCATTATGCACCCACTTCAAAACTTTACTAAAAGTGCAACTAAAAACATGCTGGCTATGCCCTTGCAACTCCCACTCTAATATCATCCACCCCATCCAACCACTACCTTTTTTTCCACTCCACTAACTACCTTGATTATAGCAAGCTCAGATGCTCATAAGCCAGTACTTATTATACAGCACGAACTTCTTCTTCTTGTAACATTTGTTAATGTCTGGTATACACTTCACAGATAAAGATTCTAGTTGTCTACTGATGTACTATGTTCTTCATCTGTAAATATGTTGTAATTGCTATGTAAATTGTTATTCACTATGTAATCCAATGTATATACTGTCTGTTTATTTTAACTGTGGAGCTTTTCTCCCTGGGCCTCCACTGAAAATGGACCTACGTCCAGTCGGACACTCCCGTTCAACAAATTTAAATAAATAAATAAATAAATAATAGCATTGTCCAAGTTTCAGTTTTTGTGAAGCCTGGAGGATAGCAAGGATTGCAGCTCCATAAAGAAGAGTCAGGAGGAGATTAGTGAAAAGTGTGGTTTTAGTTGCATTGGTGAGAAAGTTTTTGGCTCTGTAAAGCATCCCTAGTTTTCTGATGAGTCTTTCTTATGCAATTTTGTATATGCAGGTCAAAAGTAAGATTATCATCCACTATCATCCCTAATAGTTTATTATGAGAAGTGACTTCAATGGTTGTATTATTATTTGAGAGAGGACTTTAAATATATTTATTTTTTCATGAGAGAAGGATTTAGGGGAAGAAAGTAGTAGTCTGGTCTTTTTTGGGTTGAGCATGAGTTGTGAGTTACAGTTACAAGTTTCAGTGGCTGTTAAAGCTTCCTGAGTAACTTTTTGGAGGTGTAACATGTTGTCAGATGTGCATATGAGAGTGGAATCATCTGTGAATTGTATTAGGGTGGCCTGTTGTGTGGAAGTATAGAGTGTTGGTGAAAATGTTAAAAGGGGGGGGGACCAAAGATAGAACCTTGTGGTACACTGGTGGTGACTGGGAGGTAAGGAGAGAGCATAAACTGTCATTTTAACAACTGATACCTATTGGACAGGCAGCTTTTGAACCACAGAAAGGTGGGCTGAGAGAGACCTAGTGAGAACATTTGAAAAAAGTTTGCTGTGACAAACTGTGTCAAAGGCTTTAGACAAGTCTAGAAATAAGGAAATGGCTATCTCTAGCCTTTATATATTTAGAAGGGTAGTGCTAGTACTTTGGGAAGGATGGAAGCCATGTTGTGTAGGGAATAGGAGTTCTACCTGCAGGAGATAGTCTAGCAATTGTTTTTGAATACATTTTCAAGTATTTTGTAGAGGGGACAAAAGATTGCTGTAGGTCTAAAGTTATTCATGTCTGTTGAATTTCCTACTTTGTGCAGAGGGATAAAGTGTGACTTTTTCCAGAGAGAGGGAAGGTGGGATTCCTGGACTGACCTATTTATAAGGATTGAGGCAGGAGAAGTAATGTTATTGGCTGCTATTTTTAGGTACTCGCTTAGAAGGTTATCGGATGAAGAGCACGGTGTAAGTTTAAGAGTAGTTTTATATAAGACGTGGGCACAGGTTTGAAGGTGAAAGTGGATGTGGTGATATGTGGCTGTTCGGCAGGACTGGGATTAGATGTTGAAGATTCCTTGGCTAGGCATCCTATACATATATATCTTTAAAATAAGAATTCAACTGTTTTGCAGTTTCAAATAGTGAATAATCGAGAGAGGGGTTTGGGCTGAATTTTTGGCCAGGATGTAAGATTTCTTTAATGGACGTCCAACATTTTTTAGATTGTGTTTAGTATTACTTTGAAAGTTATTATAGTGTATGACTGAGAAGCATTCTGAAGTTTTGAAGATATTGAGGTGTTTTATATTTTTGCCATTCTTTCCACGCTTTTCCTCTATCCTGCATTAGCATTCTACTCTCTTTGGATAACCAAACTGCATTATTTGTTTTCAGTCTGTTCCTTCTAGGAAGTGCAAGGCTATTTAGGATATTCTGGAAAGCTGTATTGAATTCATTTACAGCATCATCTAAGGGAAAGATTTTTGGGAAGTTCCAGGTAATAGATGATAGTGTAGCAATGAACATTTCCGGGTTAAAGTTGTGTCGTTTTATAAATATGCTGTTTAACTGGATGTCTGAGATATCTAGTTGTATAGACTGGGAGATGATCATTGACAGAGTCTGACACTGTAGTGGAATATATACTGGGATCTGATACTAGGTTACAGTCTAATAATTTGATGTCTTGCTATAATATGTGGGGCTATTAATTAGTTGTGTGAAACCATACAAGTTCATGCTAGATGTAGGGGAGTTAGGGTTTATGTTCAACCAATGAACATCACCTAGTAATATTTTTTTCTTGTGGAAATGTTAAGGATATCCAGTATGGGATATCTTCCAGTACAGATATATTGTCACCAGGAAGGATATAAAGGACAGTAATACATATTTGTTTATAACTGTTTATTTTGAGGAAAGTAATAAGAAGCTCTGCTGAACTGAATTTTGATGTTGGCTTTTGCTGTAACAAGAAATATGGTAGGTATTGGGAAATATTAAAGCAACAGCACCACCTTTCCTCTTTATACGTCATTACGAATGATGTTACACCCAGGAGGTATAACTTCAGAGTTGTTTATTTATTTTATTTTACATTTGTTGACCGGGATAGTCTGACTGGATACATGTCCATTTTCAGCTGAGACCTGGGGAGAAGAGCTCCAAAGGTATACATATACAATCATTACAATGTCATGTCGAACAGGAGTAATCATAACATAATACAAATATAACACATTTTGCAGTCTAGTTAAATTTATGGAAATATACCAATTATTCTAGTACATTTAAATTTGTACAGTCTAACAATCTTCTAAACTGGCTTAACAAAGATATCTGAGTAGCACTTACATAGGATAGATACACCAGTATGCATAAAGATTTAGTCAGGCTTGAAGCAGGGACATATCCATTGAGACTTTAAATACTCCTTGAGAGCTATTTTGAATTGAGATATGGTGGTATCTAGGATAATGTTAGCAGGAAGGGAATTCCAAATTTTGCCAGCAGAGTTGGCGAACTGGGAGTCACCAGCTGAGTTGTTGGATTTGATGGATGTGTAAGGTTTATGCTGGGTTTAAGCAAAGTTTCAGTTACAGCAAGAACATCTGGCTTATGTTAGGTAATCCAGGTATGTAGTTCAGCAGTTTTATTTCTTATACTTCTAACATTTATTGCACAGAAGATTTGATCACCAGGGCTGGGGAACGGCTGTTGTTAGTTTACTGAAATATTTGGAGCAGAATAATCTTTGTGCTCATTGTTATAGGTAAGGCCAGGATTATGGTGTACATCTCCTCCTAGAAGGATTATAGTACATTGGGAAATTATGCATACTTGTTTTTGGATGCTACATCTAAAGAAATCCCAATCCCTCCACGCCACATGCTCCAGAGACCTCAACCTCATTACCACAATCAACAGAACATGCTGGAGGGACACATTTATAACCTAGAGACTGCCCATGCTTTTGAACAGACTTTCCATACATGTCAAGCAGAGCAACTCACTGGTCCTCTTCAACAGAAATCTTGATGAGTGGATGGGAAATAGAAAATTCACCCGAGGGATCACTCCAGTGGCTTTATTCGACAGAGGCACTGGAAATTAAGGTTGGGTGGCACGATGCCAGGGTAATCCTATGGGCTAGGCTTGTAAAGGCCCCAGGGCCATTAGCCTAGTACACACCTATGAACCTATGAATCAAAGGTGGCACAACCTCTGAGACAAATCTGTCTATCCAGCAAGTTCTGTTGATGTCACATACCAAGTTAAGGTCCTTTGAGCGAGTGACCTGTGTGCTATTTGACTTGCGAATGTGCAGCATTTCCATTAAAGCTGTGTCAGAGACTGCTGTATATGCAAGGCACCGGTTGCCTCTGAGCAGTCTGTACAACATGGAGTAAAGTGAAATTAATTTCAATCTGTCCGAATAAGACAGATCTTGAAGACCCTGAATTTTCTTTATCAGGAACCTTTGTGGTCTCTCCAGTTGCTGCACGTATTTGGAAAGGAGCATACCAAATGGAGCATTGTACTCTATTATTGGCCTCATGAAGAAAGAGTACAGGGGGTTATAACCCCTTTTTTCCAGAAAGCAATGCCCTTACTTATGAGAAATGCCCTTCTTACCATTGTGGAGACATGGTGATCGAAGTTAAGGTTGCTGTTGAACTGTATGGTCTGTATTATAAGCTGAAAAGCTTAAAAGAGTGAATGCTCTTTTATCGAGCTGTAAACATCAAAACCATTAAATAGTGAAGACACAGAACAGCAATTTTTTCCCCACACTCACCCTACTTAAATATACCAACTCAGAGATCGCACCACAGTGGAGGAAATGGCAAAGTCCCAAAAACGGCCAAGTGATTTTTTTCTCCTGGAAAAAAAACGCTGTTTCGTGTCTTCGCTATTTAGTGGTTTCAGTGGTTACAGAGCATTTGCTCTTTTAAGCTTTCTAGCTTCTGATATAGACAGCGAACTGTGTGCCCCAATCTCTCACCACTGACTGCATGCTTGGGGTATTGCTATGGATGTGGTAGTTTGCAGGAACATCACCCTTGCTGAAGGGTATGATAATGCATTTTTTGCATTAAGTTTAAGATCATGACTTTGGCACCAGTCATTAGTCTGTGTAAGACCTTCTTGCAGGATGTTGACATCACTAGAGGTTTCAATCATGGCTGCCAGTTTGCAGTCATCAGTAAACTTTGTCAGCCACAGTCCTTTAGTTTTACCCTGTACTTCAGAGAAGTAGATTCTGAACAGTAGGGGTCCCAGAACCGATCCCTGTGGAACACCACTGGTTACAGGTCTGCTGGAGGAGGTGAAGTCCCTATTTTGACCGCAGGCTTTCTATCAGTGAGCCAGTTTGCAACCTACCTGACAATATATGGGTTGATACCCAGCTGGATAAGTTTATCAATGATGCCTAAGTGGGGGATTGTGTCAAAAGCACTGGCTAAGTCTAGGTAGGTAGTATGCAAGATTTTTCCTCATCTAGGGCTTTGGTGACTGTCTCCAAGAAGCCCATGAAGTTTAACAGGTATGATCTCCCCTTGATAAAGCTAAACTGGTTGGGGTCACACATTTGGAGATTTCCTATATCTTTGTTAATAAGGTCCATGATGATTTGTTCCATGGCCTTGCAAATAAGGCTGGTCAGGCTAATGGGTCTATAGTTCCCGGAGTAAGTGGATGCACCCCCTTTGTGCAAAGGGATGACGGTAGCTGTTTTCCATTCTGCTGAGACAAAGCCAGTGCTTAGGCTGTAATTGAAAAGTGTGCCCAACTGTGATGCTAATTCCTGTTTTAACCCATGTAGAACACAGCCCGCGATGTTATCTGATCCCATTACAGGCTGTGTTTTTCGCCTTGGGAAAGGCATTTTAAGACCTGCTTCTCAGAGATACTAGGTAGAGGACACATATTAGGGATGCTTAGGGGTATATGTGCCAGGGACAGGGGAGAGAAGTCTTCACTGAACCTCTCAGCCAGCAGGTTTGCTACATCCACAGGTTCTATATATGTAGTACCATTAACTACAAGTTCAGGGCAAATGTGGGCCTTACCTCTGAAGTTACTGATGTAACTAAAGAACGCCTTGTGGTTATCCTTAGTTATGGAAGCTAATCTGAATTGGTTAGCTTTTGAGGACTTCACTAGGAATCTTATTTGCTGGTTTAAGTTGAGGAGGGAGTGTTTCCAGTTTTGAGACCTTTCCATCCTACTCTTAGACAGCAATTTCATTCTCCTATTGTATAGCCTTTTAATGGGAGATTTGGTTTTCCTTGAAGACCTTGCTTTGGTTCTATTGGGTGCAGCAGAGTCAATACAACTGTACAGGTGCTTGTATAAAGCCTTGGTGCATAACTCAGCATAGGTGTCTGTTCCATCAGTGGGGAGAAGGGCTATGGAGCCATTTATGCTGTCATGTAAGAGACTGTACCTGGCCTTGGAGAAGTTATTTAGTCTAGCTGTTACTTATGGGGGGGGGGGGGCTTGTGTTATAGTTACTTCTAGTGAGACTGATGTGTGGTCAGATCTCACCAGGGATGGCCACACACTGGGGGTGATGCAGCAGTCCCCCATGTTGGTGAGCACCAGATCCTTGTGGGTATGTCAACTAGCTGGTCCAAGGCACTGGAGTTAACGAAGTCCAGAAACCTTTGGGCAAGTGAGTTAGAACAATAATAATTTACCCAGTCAATGGATGGGTAATTAAAGTCACATCACCCAAAACCAGGGTGTTTGGTTGTATCTTGATTGACTCAACTACTTCCAAGTAGCCTGAGTGGATGTCCTGATTCATGGAGGGTGGGTCCTATAGCTGGCAATAACCTGAAGAGGGGTGTTGCCTACAGTCAACTGCACCTGAAGTAATTCAAGAGAATCATGCTGTTTAACCAATCTATAGGTGTATTTATCTTTAATGAATAATGATACACCACTTACTTTAGTTTTCACACCTTCAGTTTGTGTCTGAACATGTGGAAGGAAATGTAACTTGGTATACCTGGGGTACTCTCCGCAGCTTTAAACCAGGTCTCAGTGACTGCACAAATGTCAGCATCTTCCAAGGTAAGGACTGCTTCCAGTGAGTGCAGTTTCAGGTTTATACTCCTAGCGTTTAGCAGCATAACCTTGACGTTATTTTTAGAGGACATTTTTATGGCAGGAATTTTATTCTTGTGACATTGCCTAAAAAAGGTAGTATGGGGGTGGCAAGGGCATTAGCCAGTAACCGAAATCTCAGGGGTGACAGATGAAGACTACCTCTGGCAAAGCATTGAGGTTTGTTGACCATGTCATCCCAGGCTGACAAATAATGGATCCCCTTTGAATGAGCAGAAACTAAGCCCATTGTTGAAGTCAATCATTTTTGTTTGTATTGAGGTGTCACCGTAGGCAAAGGTAAAATGCTGCTTAAAGCTAGGGACATTCCTGCCGGAGACAAATAATCACAGAGCTCAGTCATGTCTCTCTTCATATAGTCCAGTGAGGTATGTCTTAAGTCATGCACACCAACATGGACTATGACGGAGTCATAACAGTGCCTACTGTTGAGAGACTAGAGTGTGTGTATGATGTGGCAGATCCTGGCACCTGACAGACAGCTGACCATAACTTTTTCCTTATCCAACCTGGTGACAGGGATATCTCTGTGTCTCACAACTGAGTTGTCTAGAACTAGCGTGTTTGTTTTTGTATTATGCCTTAGGGGCTTGACCTGTGAGGCACTGGTGTGAGATATATTATGTGTACTATGTTCTGCAGAGGATGAATTATATGAATCATGCTTGTGTTTGTGTTTGGGAGGTCTCTGATGTTTAGGTAAGCTTCTGGTAAGAACCTCTGCATATGTAGGTTTATGTGTTGTTAGTTTGGTAGGTGCAAGAGGTGAGGTGTGCATGCTGACAACCTGCTTATTATCAGAATAACTGAATGGTGGGCAAGAGAGTCTGGATTCTAGGTTCTTGACAGATGCATCTCTCACATAATAAATGTGTGTGGACTAGAAGAGGTGGGTCAGTGTACATAAGGCAATTGCTACATTGCCTCAGGATTCCCATGTCAACAGGATGGCTGGTGAAACTGTGGGAAATTGTCCATCCATAATGCTAGGTAGGTTGATGTGGTCAGAAAACAGGAACAGGACAGGAAGGACCAGGTAAAGTAGAGGACAAGAGAAGTGGACAAAAATACAAAGGGCTAGTAGACAGGATCTGTGTTGGTACCTCAGGAGCTTCATTGAATGTATCACCTGTCAGTGAGGGACAATCGCGAGAACTCACCAATAGAGCACCAGTAGAGTACTAAGGAAAAAATTTGCAGGCAGAAGTGTTTGCGTCTACAACCGTCAACGGTGCCCACCACTGCTTGGCAATGCACAATGAGCAAATAACTGCAAATATGTGCAAATGTGGTGCTTATGTAGTAAACGAGAGCAAACTGAAAAAAGCTCAAAACTGAGCCCTGTTCCAGCAACCTTCAGTTAGATGAGTTCTAACTACACACTCCTACCACTAGGGTGCAGGAGAATCCTCTCCAACAAAAGGTGGCCTGGTTTATTGCTCAAGTTATGCAAACAGAACTAGATTCAGCAGGTCTGAATCTAGTCTATGCTACAGCAAACAAAGTCTTGACAACTTTGTCCTTTATTAAAGTGCTTTGAGACACTTGGACAATTGATTATTTTTTGCTAATACCAGACATGCCAATGGCAGAATAAAAAGTAAATGGCTATAGAAAAACAGTCAAAAGTAAATTAATTTCAAAGTTTTTATTTTAGTACTGCGGTGGTGGTGCTGCGGTAGCGTTGTCGCCTCACAGTAAGACGTTGTCCTGTTCGATTCTCAGCTAGAGCATCTTCTGTGTGGAGACATGCGTGAATCGGCGTACCTTCGTTGAAGGTTGTGTGCCAGGTACGGCAACTTGGCACGTAAAAATCTACTGCCAATCATTAGTGGACCGGAGTTCCACTGTGGCGACCCCTAACCGGGAAAAGCCGAAAGACACAACGACAACTGGCTTTATTACTGTCTTAACAACTGTCTGAGCTAAATAAACATCATTATTACAGAAGGAAATTCACTATTTTTTCAAGGTAGAAACAAACTGTGCACCCAGGACTTAATGTTAAAAGCTGATAGAATAAT
Organism: Protopterus annectens; assembly: GCF_019279795.1. Taxonomy (NCBI): domain Eukaryota; kingdom Metazoa; phylum Chordata; order Ceratodontiformes; family Protopteridae; genus Protopterus; species Protopterus annectens. The sequence goes on from NC_056728.1 coordinate 17,508,785, forward strand.
TGCTTCTGATCAACTCATAACACAAATGCTTAACAGGATACATCTGAAAATTGTAAAGTGCAAAAAAACAGCAAGAGATAAAATGGACTGCCAACTTATATTGAATAAATAGTAGAGTGTTGTACACCTGTACTGCTTACCATGACAAAAATCCAAGGGAAGACACTCCAGTATTCCTAGTAAAAACAATCCATGGAATCAAGCCTGCATGGAGTCACACCAAATGAAACAAGCCATGAATCTTACATATGTACAAATAATCAAACTGACCCCTGCAGCAAGACCAAGTGTGAGTTAAAGTTGCTATAGCCACGGTGGTGCAGCGGTAGCATTGTCGCCTCACAGCAAGAGGTTCTCCCATTCAATTCTCGGCTGGAGAGCATTCTGTGTGGAGTCTGCATGTACTCCCCGCGGTCGAGTGGTGTTTGAAAGACATGCGTGAATGGGAATACCTTTGTTGAAGGTTGGGCATCGGGCTGGCACCTCGGCACCGAAAAATCTTCTGCCAATCATTAGCGGACCGGAGTTCCGCTGTGGCGACCCCTAACTGGGAAAAGTCGAAAGAAAAACATAGAGATAACAGTGATCCAAAACCTCAATACAAAAGTTGGGAATTCAGAAAACCTGTGCATGAGTGGGAGATCAAACATTTCAGGGCAAGTCAGGGTACCTTTTTGGCTAGGCTTGTATAGGCCCTAGGGCCGATAGCCTAGTACCTACCTATGAACCTAAGTCCATTTGATTGCAATGAACAGGAGCAAGTGAACTGCATTAATAGAACAGTAAAAATCTCCTAGGAAAGAGATGTAACCAAAAGCTATGCAAATTGTCATCTCACAATTTTGAAAATTAGGTTATCCCACCACAGGGACTCATTGTCTCAACCACACAACTGTTAATAGACAGAAGTATGAAAAGCAAACTACCTATTTCAGTGACATTACTAATACACGAAAATCAATACAAAGCAAATGAAGTGCAGGAGAAACATTAGCACAGGCAGAAATTATTCTATGAAAGACACTGCAGAAGACTACCAGATCTACACACTGGAGATATAGTTAGGAAATTAAAAGGCATGGTTATATTTACAACCTGAAGCTGAAGTAACAGGCAAAGATTGCATGCTGATGGTGGAAAGACTGAAAACTGTCAGAGGAATTGCAGGCATCTTATAAGACAAACATATCAAAATTAACATTCCCACATAATTATAGGTTCATAGATTGGTACTAGGCTATCAGCCCTAGGGCATATACAAGCCTAGCCATAACAACTCCCTGGCTATTTCTTCCCACACTACTCACTTCCCTGGACCCCTGTCTAGCAGGGCGACTGACGTGATCCCCGGGGTGAATATCCTTTCTCCCATCCAATCGTCAAGGTTCCTTTTGAAGAGGCCAAAGAGGCACTCTGCTTGACATGTATGGGCAATCTATTCCAGAGTCTAGGGAGTCTCTGGGTCAGGAACCTATCCCTCCAACATGTTTTGTTTATTGTGATGACAAGGTTTAGATCCCTGGAGCGTGTGGCTCTGAGGGATTGGGATTTCTTTAAGTGTAGCATATCCAACAGCACTGGGTTTGACATGGCCTTGTATGTTAAGCAGAGATCGCCTCTGAGTAGACTATATGCGACAGAGTATAGCTGGAGTTTTTTAAGGCGGACAGCATAGGGAATCTGCTTTAGGCCTGTGATTCTTTTAGTGAGGTATTTCTGTGGCCTTTCCAGTTGTTGCAGATGTCTTGAGAGGTACATACCAAACAGGGCATTGTATTCTATAATGGGTCTAATGAGGGATGAGTACAGTGGGACAATGACCTCCTTTTTTCTGGATGAAAAGCCCTTAGTGATGAGGAGTGCAACATAGAAGGATTTCCTGACTGTTGTGGTGATGTGGTTATCGAAGGTGAGACCACTGTCCACCTGTGTCGCTAAATCTCTTATCACACTTTCGGTGTTTAGTGTACTGCCACCTGTATGGTAATTCACGGGTACATTTTTCCCAAAGAGGATAACTATACATTTCTTAGCATTGAGCTTGAGCCCATGGCTCTGACACCAAGCATCTGTTTCTGTAACGCCCTTTTGTAGAGTATCCACATCATTTGGGGATTCAATAATGGCTCCCAGTTGGCAGTCATTTGCAAACTTTGTTAGCCAGAATCCCTTAGTGTTGGCCTGTACTTCAGAGAAGTAGATGCCAAACAAGAGCGGTCCCAGGACTGAACCCTGAGGTACTCCACTTGTCACTTGTCTGGAGCTGGATTTGGAGTCAGCTACTTTTACAGTGTGAGTTCTATCAGTAAGCCAGTTAGCAACCCATTGGGTGACGTAGGGATTAATGCCCAGCTTAGTAAGTTTATCTATGATTCCAGAGTGGGGGATGGTGTCAAAGGCCTTGGCAAGGTCTAGACAGGCTGTGTGGACCACCTTACCCTTGTCTATGGCTCTGGAGACTGATTCAAAGAAGTCAATCAGATTCAGGAGACAAGATCGGCCCTTCATGAACCCAAACTAGGTGGGGTCCAGTGTTTGAAGGTTGCCAATGTCTTTGTTTATAAGTTCCATGATAATACGCTCCATGGCCTTGAAGATAATGCTCATCAGACTGATGGGACAGTAGTTTCTGGGATCCAAAGTGGATCCCCCCTTGTGGAGTGGGATAACTGTAGCTCTGCGCCACTCAGTGGGCACGAAACCTGAGGTGAGGCTATGATTAAACATGACACTTAGGTGAGGTGCCAGTTCATATTGTAGTTCATGTAGTACACAGCCCTGGATGTCATCTGGTCCCATGGATGCTGTATTCTTAGCTTTGGAGAGTGTGTTTTTTACCTGTGTGGCCGTTATTACCGGAATTTGGCAATCTTCCAGTATTGAGATGGGCCATTTAGTGGATGAGAGGGGTGTGAAGTTGTCACTGAATCGAACTGCCAGGATATTGGTAATATCCTTGGGATCAGTATATTTAATGCCATTCTGTTTTAGCTCAGAGCAGATCTGAGCATTGCCATTTAGATTCTTGACATAGTTATAGAATGCCTTGTGGTTGTCTTTGGAATCTTTGGCAATTTTATTTTCGTAACTAGCTTTGGAGGATTTTATGAGGGATCTCAGTTTCTTACTGAGGCTGGTAAGGGAGTTTTTTGCATCCTGGGATTTTCCTCTTTTCTGCAACAGTTTCTTCCTTTTGTTGTAAAGTTTGTTTATGGCAGGGGACCACCAGATTGGCTTCTTTTTTTGGATGAGAGCATCTTGGTTCTATTTGGGATGGCACGATTAATGCATGAGTGGATGTGCTCGTACAGTGCCTTAGTGTAGGATTCAGCAGTTGAACTTTCAGTTCCCGTCTGCAAGGGTGTCATGATGTTTGTCACTTCTGACTTGAATAGCATGAAGTTGGCTTTGGAGAAGATTTTTATGGAGGTTTCCTTACTGGGGGGTGGGGGTGGGATGTGGATGTTAAGGGTAATTAGCTTATGGTCAGACCTTACTAATGAGGAGGTGACCATAGGTGTGGAGCATCAATTTCCCATGTTGGTAATGACCAGGTCTAGGATATTGGAGCCCCTGGTGGGACTATGGATTAGTTGATCCAGGGCATTGGAATTTATGAATTCTAAGAACCGTTGGGCAAATGTGTTGGTATATGAGTAGTTTTCCCAGTCAATGGCAGGGTAGTTAAAATCACCCAGTATTAGGGTGTTTGGTTCTATCTTAATATTTTCCAGTATGTTTAGAAAGGTGTAGTGAGAATCTTGGGGTATGGTGGGGGATCTGTAGCAAGCTACAATTTGGATTGCAGTCTTACCTAGTGTTAGTTGCACCTGGAGAATTTCAGAAGCATTGTGTTGAGCAACTAGCCTGGTGGTGTGAATATCCTTGGTGAATATTGACACTCCTCCACCTTTAATGTTTCGGTCCTGGTTTGGTGGCCGAAAAGTGTGGTAAGAGTTGTAGTCTGGTATTGCAGGGGTGCTCTCTGGAGCCTTGAACCAGGTCTCAGTTACTGCACAGATATCAAATAGTTCCAAGCAGTACTGTTGCAAGTAATGAGATACTGTGATGCAGAAACAGACTCCTGAACTTGTCTTGGTTGTACTACATGTGCTCAAATCCCAAGTGCTGGAAAATCAATATCTCCAAGCCAGGGTCTTGAGCATATTGTAGCTTGTCGGTTGCTCCTCACTTTCAAACTCAAATATTTGTGCAGGCAAGCAACTGACCCACCTTACCTGAACACATTATTCAAATTTGAGTGATTTAAGATTGACAGCCATGGAGAGGGAGTAGGAGGGGTTGGGAGCATAGATTAGGGCAGTGACTGGAAGAGGATTTAGGTTTAGGGAGACGAAGCAGAGTTTTATAGTTAGGGAGAAGGAGAAAAGTTTTAGGGTGAGGGAAAGATTGGGGAATTTAGGTTTAGAGAGGGGGCGTGGAGTTGTAAGGTAAGGAAGCAAGGTCTGGGATTGGGAATTGGGTGGAAGTTTTAGGGTTAGAATTATGGCTCTACAATTTTAGAGAGTCAAGTGACAGGAGGACTAAGTAGTTATGGGAGATGGGGGTAGTGGGATTTAGACAACTTCATTTTTCAGGTAAGTGGCAGTGAGCATGTGTGTTGTGAGTTATTAGCACAAAAGCACATGTAGCAGGCCATCTTGTCTCGTCTAGTGAAACAAGAACTGTTGCAAAAGGAAGAGAGAATACCCACAAAGAACAAATCCTATAAATTACTGTATATCTGCAAGAACACTGAATAATTCAAACAGATATGGAAAGTTTTAGAGCAGATGGTAATGCTAATAATGTAAAAATGCATTTATTAAAATACTCTGAACACCTACAAAGGTATGATTTTAATGGAAGAAAACATTGCATGCATAGTATACATTTACGGTTAGATGAAATAATCAACATATAAAGCAATTTTACCTAAAAATGTACAAATATAAGGTAATAAACTAGTAGCAGTGATTTTTATGTCATGTAGTACACATTTCTTCTAGACAGTTCACTCTGGCCAAAAATGTTGCAGAGATTAGACCACTTCATCAGTGTTTCTGTGCTACAATGACAAACCCACAGGCATCAAATTCCTGTCACTCTGCACTATAAAATTAATATAAAGGGTGTTTTATGAATCCCATATAATCTCCTCATGTGCTTTGCTTAACGTCACCCTTTTACGCATGATTTTAGCCTATGGGAAGGCAGTTTGAAATCCATACTGAATGGAAACAACAGTTTTCAGTTAAAGTTTAGAATATGAAAAGCCTTACTTTTCAGACTCTTAACTCACTTAAGTGTGAAACAGAACTGAGATCCAAGGGACTGAACCCTGTTCCCTCTGAGATGATTATCATGTTACAAGTTTAGTTTTAGCTGCCTGTACTAACTGATGTACCGCTCACTACTACATACTTCCCCAGATCTCTGCATTCAACTAAGTTATGGACAAGCACTAACGCTTTTATATATAACAAAAGAAGTAAAAACTAATCAAAGGTGCTACTAGTATGACATATCCCTTGCCATTGCTGTGTCTTGCAATTTGCTGTACTGCTGAGAAGTATGGAATCAGTCCATTAGGCTTTATGTCCCTAAGCGTAAGCACATTACAGTAAAAATCAATAAGGATTTAAATAAGTACTAAAAACAATAAATAACATTAAATTAAGACAGAAGGACCATAAAATGTCGTGTTAATTACACAGTAATAAAGAGGCCTAATCCAATAAAGGGACCTTTAGAGTCTTAGTCTGGCCCTGACCAGCAACACCTTTAGCTAGTGGAGTCCATATCATGCAGTCATGAAGACAGCGGTGAGAACTTGCAAATAATTCTTGTGAAAAAAAAGACACTCAAGCTCTGCAACTCTGGAATAATCCAACAATCCTGTGACTTCAGCTAACAAACATAGCTGCTACATTTTACCCTAGATGAAAACATCAAAAGACTGCAGAAGCTCAAGGTAAGAGCACCATACTAATCCAAATCAAGAGATATCAATGCATGCATCACTATGGAAATTCCTCTGGTGGCAAGAGGTGCTTTGTTTGGGTGGTGCTCTAGAACGTAAACGAGATAAATAATTTTGACAGCAGCCAAGAGCCTGTTGTCAGTAGAAAAAATAATCAGATGTGGGCAAGGAGATGTGGAGAGCTAAAGGGTAATACCAGCTACCCAAGCCTCAGCCTTCCTTTATTCAAGTAAGTCTTTATAGACTGAAAATAGAATTACAGTGCATTAAGACATATCACCTCCTCCAGAAAGGATGCAATTCTGGGCACATTGTAGTTGCTAAGCAGAGCATTATTACAGAAAATCAACGACTGGAAAATACTAATTTCATGAACACTAATCATACCCTGAGCAAGAAATGGGGTACATTCCAATCATGGCATTAGAAACCCAAAAGATTTAGAAATTAAACTAAGAAGTGGTATATCTAAGTGTTGTCAATGCAGCTATGATACCTCACGTCTGCACCTTCATATGGTGTCCTAAATAAAAAGCGTATATACAAAAAAAACAAAAAAAAAACACAGATCAAGACCTGTAGAACCCAGTGCTGCAGATGATAATTCCCAGAACAACATTGTGAGACTGCCCTCTGTGATTATGCCAACAGGTAAAAGGTAAAATAGCAGAGGACAATAGGAAAGAAACCTCACTACAACTGTAAATAGTCCAACAAGATGCCATGATCTACAGTGTTAAATGTTCTCAAGACAACTAGTAACACCAAAACATAGTAACATCACTGGTACACTGCTAACAGGAGGTCACTAAACAACATTGGAAGGTCATGCTCTGTACCGAGTAGAGTCCTGAAAGCTAAATTATAACAGTTAAGAGACATCATGGGATTTTAGGAATGACTCAAGCTACAAGTAAACAATGTTTCAGTAAATAAAGGCTCAAGATAGACAGTAGTTCTATAGATTGTGAGGGTTCATACATTGTTAACTCAGAGACTAGGAATAACTAAGGCCTCCTTTAATGCAGATCCCAGACTTCACAGAGGACATCACAACTAGGAAGCATACCTCTCAACTATACAGATTTTCGCAGAATGTTGAGATTTTTATCACATATTTTGGGTCTGGTTTTCATAAAATTGTGGTTTCCTGGCAAATTATTGGCTAATCATTAAAGACTGAAGTCAGAAAATAACAACAGACATTTGAATTTCAGACATCATACCCTTCAGAAAATTCATGCTAATGCAAAACCTGTTATTCCATCAATTTTCTGAGTCTGCAAGAGCAATATTTAAAACTAGTCCCTATTTTTGGGCCTTTGCCCCCCATTATTTATGGCTCTGTCTCGATTTCTTGCTCTAAGAGGTTGAGAGGTATGCTGGGAAGATGTCTGGCAAGAACATTAACGTAAGATTTCATTAGCATCATTAGACCTGGATTAGGACTGCAAACTAAAGGTTATAAGTGAGAAATCAAGTCCATGATCCTTGAAAAGTTAAAGGACCAAAACATACATCAACAATAAGATGGAAATGTCAGTTATGTAGTGCAGAGGGATAAAACTCTACTGCAACATAGTCACTGGAGAAACAGATCAGGGAAGAAGGGCAGTTTGCTTACGACTGGAGGAGGCAGTCAGTCTGATCAGTGCAACTCCAGCTTTTTAAATGGTGATGTGCTAGGCCGCATATGATCAGTGAAATGTGTTTAGCATCAACAAACAACTGATGATAGCCTTCATAGTGCAAGTGTGGAAGTGCACGAGTGATTATAAAAGCATCACAAGCAGCTACTGTAAAGCAGCACACACATCAGTTGATAAACGTTGGGGTTTAGACCTACAGCAATGCCCCTAACCTCACTCTCATTAATGACATAGCTATAGGGGAGGGGTCAAGTAGTTCTTCAGCCTGTGAACAGTTAGTATTTAGTACTTACACACTGGCAACCCTGGTCAGGGGAGGTGAAGGCAGTCCCTAAGGCTGCCAGGACAAGGGCATTTCCTGTCCATGTAGTGAAGCAGAATCTGTGATGTGGGGTGAGGTTCAAGTAACCTTTATGCCTGTTTAGAGTAGGACTTCATCTCTCTCTATATTGCCTAGCAGTGTATGGCTACCACTGCCTGGGGAAGAAATAGGATCAAGTCCCATGGGGTGGGGGCGATGCCCAAAACATGGGAAGGCAAAAACAAGAAAAAAAAATCACTAAGATGGACGCCTAGTTCACTATAAGTTTTATGGTTATACCTTGGAGACTTTCCTGCCTGAAGTCAACCTTATCCAGAGAAAGAAATGAGCATCAGCTTTACACAGTGATGCTCTAATGGTAGGTTGAACTACACAGTTTGTTCACAAGACAATCTAGGGCCGATTGTTAGCTCGTAATAATGTTAATAGGTACAGTCCTCCCTTGCCAAGAGCATTGCCTTCTTTCAGGAAATCTCTGACTGGGAAATGTTCATCCAGTATAATTTTATTCTCATACCAGTGGGTCCTTCTATATCAGCATTCCAATCTTCTCCCCTCCCTCCTGAGGTTAAGGTACTCCCTGTCATACCAGGGTTCACTAAGGCAAAGTGTGCACCAAGTAGAGTATAATGATCTGACCATCCCAAAATACTATGATACATAAAGCCAGAGCTGATCAAACATGGATAAATTTACCACTAGTCACTTTTACTATATTTTTTTTATAGCACGAACCGTAATCTCAGAACTGGGTGATCTAAGAAGGGGAGGATCCATGGTGAAATGAATCAGGCAGTGCTAAGATCAAAGATCAAATGCAGAAAATGTCTTTTAAAATGGGTCACAGTAGAAATGACCTAAACAAAACAAAACATTTATTGGCAGCACAAAGTCGAACTTTTAGAAATTTTAAGCCTGAATAGCTTTATGTCCACAGTGGGTGTGAAATAGCAACAAAGAGCTACAGGTACCTTGTGCTTTTTGAATATCTTAAAGTACAGAGTTTATTTACTTTGGGAGGGAAATCCACTCTGGGAAAGGAACTACTGTGATTTGGGGCCTAGTGGTCCTTTCACTGATAGCACCATTTTGAAAGAGAAATGAAGTTTGTCAACCCAGATGCTAAAATCTCCCAAAACTATGCAGTTTGGTGTAGAGGGATGGATCCCAGACTGTGACTCAGGTGACCACGGTTCAGTTAGAAGCCCTGGAACTGGAGCAGCCGGGGGGGGGGGGTAAGATGTACACATTTAAGGAGCAGATTGGCATGGTACAATTTCCCTGGTAGTGGTCAAAGAAACTATCTGCTATGCTTTGGGTCTGGTGGGCAGATAAGTTTGCAGGCATATATTCACTTGCAGAAATGCACTGGCCAGGGCCCTCAACCAACGGCACATCTCACCTTCCTAGAAGAAACTGAGTGCGTGTGGGTTGTAAGGCATAAAAAGAAAAAACTGTCAACTACCCCAACTGGCTGTCTAAATGACAGTCCCTCTTGTCCAACTTGCATCCTTGGTGATGAAGGAATGAGTGAATCATTACGTTAACAAAGGCTGAGGATCGGCAGGCAGCAGGGATAAAAAAAGAGACAAAAGCAGTTTAGAAAAATCAGCACTGAGTAGATGAGGACATTTGTGAATTTTTATAAAAACTTCACATTTGTCAGTGGATTTAAATGAAAAGAAGCTCACAGTCTGTTCCTGTTCTTGATGCATACTAAAAAAAGTTAATTCCTTAGCTAGCAACATAGACCACTTCAAATGAAGATCTAAAACAAAATGCTACCCCCATGAGTGTATGCCACCTAGAACACTAAATAATGAAGAATCCTAGTGGAATGGACAAAACAGGTGTGGAGAGAAATTGTCATCTAGCCAATTATCTACTACAAATGCAAGGCCATTATTTTACATCAAACCCAAGATTATTCCAGTTGTACTGCAAACAGTCCTTGCATTGTACAGAACTGCATATACAGACAGTAGATCACAGATCCCACAAACTTGCCTATGTTGTTGTGTCTTTCGGCTTTTCTCAGTTAGGGGTTGCCACAGTGGAACCCCTGTCCGCTAATGATTGGCAGTAGATTTTTCACCAACGCCGAGGTGCCAGCTCGACTTTCAACCTTCAACGAAGGCACGCCCATTATGCATGTCTTTTGAACGCCCACCCAACCGTGGGGAGGACATGCAGACTCCACACAGAAGGCACTCCCCGCACTCCAGCCGAGACTCGAACGGGAGAACCTCTTGCTGTGAGGCAACAACGCTACTGCTGCACCACCACGGAATTTGTAAAAAATCCTTAGGTGATTGTTTAAGGCATGGAGAGTCTTTCCTGCGAGAGAGATTTCAGCCCAGGAGGCACTGAGCTACCATAACAGTGTGTCCACGCTGCCTCCACTAGCCTCATTGGTGACACCCCCCCACACACACAACCTTCTGAAGATTCTTAAACTTTGGCACAAAAAGAATATAAAGGAATTCCAAAAAGCACAACAGGGCAGACAGCCAAATGGAGGTCTTTATTACAAGGAAGATCTGCATCGAAGCAAAAAAAAAAAAAAATCAACAAAAATTCATTACATTCTAGAAACTGGTTGTGACTCTACTTAAAGGTAAGTAAAAAAAAATACACTTATAATGAGCCTTTCAAAGCTAGACCAGAGGAATGAAACCTGTTAAAACAGAAAAACAAAATAACCAAGCAAGCAAGCAAAAAAAAAAACTCACTTAGAATGAGTCTTTCAAAGCTAGAATAGATGAATGAAACCGGTTAAAAGAAAAATGCATACAAGTAAATGTGAAAGGAAGTCTGAACAGTGTGTACAAAGCCAACAAGCACTGGTTAAGGCATGCTTTAAAAAAATGATTACTGGTTAATTTTCACTTCTGTAATAAGAAAAAAAACTATCAGTGTGAAGCTCACATTACAAGCCATTACAAGGTAAACATATGTTTGGAATAAATCCGTTAGTCAAGCACAAACTTAAGACTACAGGACAGGCCATGCATGACTTACAAAAGCTAACACTAGTGGCACAAGCTGAGGAATGTCAACAAGCATCTACACAAACATTTACAGATGCTACATTTATAAGAGCCACTAAGTAAGGTGTGGCCCTTGATAAAACTGTGACCAATTGATAAAAAGCTAAAAAAATTCTCCTGCTCAGCATACAGAAACTAAGTACCAAGAAGAAACACCAGAATGTCTCAGAGTGATGTTAGTCACCACATATCATAATCAGACTGCCAGGGATGACCTGCAACCTTCCAGGCCACATGTACATTCAATTACCACAATGCACTGCTACAACCACTGACACCAACTTACAATGACTGACCTCTAATGACAGGTGAAGATCCATACCCCTCATACCTCTCAACTGTACAGATTTTTGCAGAATGTCCAGATCTTTGCCTCATCTTTTTGGTCAGCTCCTGATAAATGTTTGGTTTTCTGACAAATTATTGGCAAATCATTGAGAATGGATGTCAGAAAATAATGACAGGGTTTTGTGTTTCAGACTTCATACCCTTCAGAAAATGCATGCTAATGTAAAATCTGTTATTCTATCAAGCTTTTAAGTTTATAAAAGCAATATTTAAAAAGTGCCCCTATTTTGGGGCCTTTGCCCCCCCCCCCATTATTTATGGCTCTGTTCAGATTTCTTGCTCTCAGAGGTTGAGAGGTATGTGCCCTCTCTCACGCAAAGACTCCATAGCAGATATACAGGGGGACAAAGGTCTCAGCTCAAAGACACTTTTAAAATATTAGTACAATGACTTAAAACATTACAGAATAAGAAAAACTGAATTAGCATGCATTTCCAGATGCAAAGGAAGGCTGTAGTTAACAGTTGTCATCATTTGCAGTCTTTAACAAACTGACCTTTTAAGAAACAATCACCACTTTTAAGGGGGGACCGGGCAAAATTTTAAGCCAAAATCAGGGACTTTTCTGAAAAATAAGGCACCTAAGAGGTACTGGCAGGAGTATGTGGGTTGTGTGTTTTTCTCTCTTTTTGTTTTTATTTGGGAATTTTGACACATAAAACTGTATATCATCATGCTGAATTACAAAAATCCTGTTTTTTTTCCACATCTAACATCATTAAAAATAAATCCACTGACACGGGCATTTACAAACCTCTCTCTCACGTAACAGCTCCTTTCCTAATCCTTGGCCTCCGACAGGCTTTCCTGCTTAAGCTATAGAATAAAGAGCACCTTCTCACCTTCTTTTACTTTATGTCCACTGAACTGATTACTAGTAAAGTCACAGGAGCACAATATACACCATATGAACCACTATGTCCCATATTTCTGTCATCTTCATCCATACTATTACTATCATTACTACACTTTCCCACTCCTCCGCGCTCCTCCCCATCCATGTATTTCCTTCTGTCCCTTCTGTTAGTCTTCTCTGTTTCAAGCAATTTATCAGCCCTGACTGCAACACAGATGACTCAATTTCAAATAGTGATACAAGCAATGAAAGTGTCTGGCAGAGGATGGCAAGAGTGAGTAGCATATGGCTCTTCCATCCTGTGTGTGGTGGTTCAGAGCTGGCAGGCCTTGCACCAGTGGTGCAAAGCAGAGGTATACATGAGTATGGACTTGGAATTAAGGATGATGTGAGGTGCAGCTACCCAACATATTTAGAGTATTCCTATTCTGCGTGTGTGCAAAGGAATATGAATGCACAGACAGAGGGGCATAGGTAGTTCTTGTGATGGTGGTGTTGGGGATTGCAGAAATGGTTTCAGTTGCTGGGATGCTGGTGAGGCCATAAGGAATCCTTCCAGATGGTTCTTGGCCCATATAATAAACTTCAAAATCATCATATCTTAGGAGAAAAAAATGTTTATCTATATGTTGGCCTCATTCAGGAAATGCTATTATTTGCCTCTTTTCAACAAAACAGCAGTTCATTTTGCAAATTCCACCAAGTATTTGTTGAATATTAATTTGGAAAATGACTGTTGATCTGCCATATGAAGATGCAAAATCTCTTTCTGGAGCAAAAAATGCACTGCAGCATCAGTGTGAATAGTGAAAACCATCACACGAAGTCAGGGAAAATGTTGCAAAATGCTTACTTGGAACCCTTATTTGTCAAAGTAAACACAAATGCATAACTTGTGCCATGAAAAAGATTAACAATATACTTTTAAGCTGTTATGTCACAAATAAAGGAAGAAAAATAGTTTCACAGCAAAAAAAAAAAAAAATATATATATATATATATATATATATATATATATATATATATATATAAATCACGCATAAAATATCATTATGGAACAGAATACAAGGGTTTTGACCTCCATATTAAAATGACTACAGTGAAATTTACAGAAACTTTAAGATATCACTGAACTTAAGTAGTAGTAGTTGTAGTAAATCTTTCGGCTTTTCCTGGTTAGGGGTTGCCACAGCGGAACTCTGGTCCGCTAATGATTGGTAGTTGATTTTTATGTGCCGAGTTACCAGCCCTGATGCACAACCTTCAACAAAGGTACGCCCATTCACACATGTCTTCACGGAGAAGATGCTCTAGCTGAGAATCAAACCGGACAGCGTCTTACTGTGAGGCGACAACGCTACCATGGCATCACCACCGCGGGTTATCACTGAACTTAAGTGTGGATGAAAAATAGTGTAAACTCAAATTTAGGAAGCCATATTAACCAAAACACATGGAGTATTCTGACTCTGGTAATTTCAGAATGGTACTTATATGATTCTGGCTCATAAACAGAACCACCACCTTCATGTGTTGCACTGAAGGTGGTTCTGTAAAGCAAAAGCAATAACTGCCTATGGCTCTAAGAAAAAAATGAATTTTAAAGACTTTTCAAGATGGTTGCTCACTGATAAATAGCTTAACAGAATTCAGCTTTCCTAATGTGTACCAAGAACTCCGTCACTTTTAGTAAATTCAGTTACTGGCTAGTATGTACACTTCCTGGATGTCATCAAAACAGAAACTAAAAGAGCCTGAAAGAAAATCAACTAGAAAGGTGAAACAACAGTGACTGGGAAGAATCCTGCTCTGTTCAGCATAAAGCAGTTTGAGCTTCAGCTTGGTTACAAGAGATGGCTTCCAGTAATTTAGAGGAAAAATAAATCAAATGTACTCAGAGCTGATTGAAATACGCAAAACACTCAAGGAGTATATTAGCTCAAATAAAAGTCTGGGAAAATGGAAGAAGCTTTAAACAAGACATTCAGATGAGCTGATAAATCTGCAAAAACAGAAGTCATAATCAAGAAAATGCTGGCTGAGTATGAGACTGCTCAATAAGCAATTTAAAAAAATGTGAGAATTAGAGGACAGAGCACAGAGGGAAAACCTGAGATTTTCTGCTGTACCAGAAAAACAGAAGGAATAAGTTGTATTACTTTTCTCAAGGCACAAATATGCAACTGGATTGGTATTCCAAAGAAGGAACTGTTACTTTAAATGACACATCATGTATAACCTACAAATCTGGTAATGAGAAACAGTTAAGACCTATATTAGTAAATATGCCAACTTACCAGCAAAAAAAAAAAAAAAGAGTTGATCCTGACAAAACTGTGACAAAAGGGAAAAGTATTAAAAGTTGGAGACAACAGAGTACTTACGGAAAAATATTATTCACTGTACACCAAGAAGAAGGGAAGCAATTTTATTCCAGCAATCAGGGAATGTCAAAAGGCACATGTGAGATTCAAGTTGCTGTATCCAGCTGCCTTCAGCATATTTTCTTCCCGGAGGATCAGTCATTTTTTGATGCAGAACAGGCTAAGGAGGAAATACAAAAGTCTGTCAAACAAAAAGTGAGACATCAAGCAGAATGGGACTCTGCTTCTCATTCTTCTGATAATAAAGCACATGGAGAGACGTTGACAGTAAAACTTTTTCCACTGTTCCAAAGGAAAATGCTTGGGAGACCGAGAAAAGTGCAGGAGTTGACAACAATACTTAGTACTTTCAAAATGAACCAGAATCTGGAGTTGGGAGATGGAGATAAACAGGAAGAAGACCAGCAACAGGGGAATTAGTGAATAAATGTGAGACTGCAAAGCATCATTCACATTTTTGATATGTGGCTGTATAAGAAAAGTGGGAAGAGTGGATTTTTGTTGACTTTGTTAAACTTGTGGATAATTAAAAGGCATTTGCCCCACTTCATGTCATTAATGTTTGGAAGGAAACTGAGGGGTGGGGAGGAAGAAGGAAAAAGTAAACCATAAGTATAACAGTTTCAGTTCTTATTATTTCTATGAAACTTTACATGATTTAAATTGTATGTTTTATAGTAAAGCATTTTAGTTGTTCTTGTATGTGATAAGGACACCAGAGAAATCAGATGTCTTTTTATTTCTTCATTTTGAGTGTTAAGAAATATAGTTATTGCAATGCAAAAAGAGAAAAAAACAGCTAGACAAAATCAAGTTAGTTAATAGTCTGTAATCTTGGGATGAAATGGGAATGGGGTTTGAGAGTACACAGATCATAATATATGCTTCTTCTTACTTTTGCATGGGTTAATGTCTGGATTAAGACACTTGGCTTAATCTAGTAACAAGTTTTAAGGAGAAACAAGTAAATAAGAGAACACTGAACATAATGAAAAGTTTCCCTTTAGCAATAAATGTTTCAACTTCTCTTTAGAAGCTTGCCTGTTTCCAAGGGTATAGGCTAATGACACGGCAATAAATAAGCCAGAACAATGGTTTCTTTAAGGCTAAAAGTTAATGTTTTCTAAAAGCATGCAAATTGTTTTTCACATCTGGGAGGGGAATAAAGATAAAAAAGAGCAGACACCAATTAGTACAAATAGAAGCACAGCTGATAACATGCTTCTTAGCATGAATAACCTCAATTTTATGTTAATTTTGGCCTGTATTTGCAGCTGTCTATTTCTGACAATTTCCTATTAGAAGAGTTAAACTTCATGTTTGAAGATGTGCATAGTTTTTTGAATTTCTATTAAGTTAGCACATTATGGAGTGTTCTGGGGAGACGTTTTTTGAGAGTTTTCATTAAAATTAAGAAGACTGTAAAATGTGACATAGGGTCCAATGTTGATAAGAAAAAAAGTATAAAGGATTAAGCCACCAACCATTAGTGGGTGTATGTATCACAAAATCTGGAAACAGACATTTAAAAAATCTGTGATATACAACAGGTGGAAATAATGGAATCCTATCATAATGGCAACACTTTCCATATTATATTGGAATGTGAATGGTCTCATAGGTATTAACAAAAAAGAAATAATATTTAATTATATGAAAAATATAGGTTCCTATTATATAATCGAAGACGCAATACTTGATCAGACTTGAAAGCACGAAACAGCAAAACAGAGAAACAGCATATAAGTGATTTCTTTCCCTGGGAAAGAAATTGCTTGGCCACCTCCATTACTTTGCAGTTTTCATCACTGTAGTGCGATCTCGAAGTTGGCATATTTAAGTAGGGGGTGTGAACCTCCCCACTTTATGTAATGTTTTTAAGTTTTTATTTTTATTTTATTTTATTTATTTATTTGTGGAACAGTGATTTTGTTCGGTATTGTAAGCTTTTGCTTACATGGGGTCGATAAATCAGTGTTCACTTTTTAAAGCGTTTGCTGATTTGATATAGAACCAAAAATACAGAGTGCAAATAGTAATGTGACAAGCAGCACATTTGGAAAGAACAGAGCATGTGAATATGATAAACAAAGGATTTCAGGATAGATATGCAGCAGAATATCTGGGACAAAGGAAAACAGAAATACTTGTATTAATTGTTAGAGGAGTTCCAATAATTATAGAAGAAGAAGGAGGAAAAAAAGTTAATAATGGCAGATTTATGGTAGCAAGGGGCTACTGGCAAGGGAGGAGAATTACACGTGCATGCACTTGTATTCCACCTAAAACTGCTACTATAGAGCTTAAAAATTGTGAGAAATAATCAGTTTTCAGCAGGGAATATTGCTTACAGTTAGGTAGTGGAAACTGATTTGCAACAATGAGAATGTATCTGGGGGCCTAGAAGGTAAAATATAAAAATGAAGGTATATTTCTGAAGAAATGTATGAAAATGTTTGGTATGGAAGACACAAATTTAGTAGCAGGAACTCAAAAGAACTGGCATATTATTTGCCAAGGTACAATAAGTAGGCTAGACTTGGCAGAAATTATATTTCACAGTAACATGTGCATTTAATTAAGAATGTTGACATTCATCCTATAACTATTTCAGATCATGTACCAATAATTAGTAAAATAAAAATGCAAGGTAATGAAGTAAAGATGAGAACGTCTATAACATAACATCACATCAACAGCTTAGGGTGTTGAATGCTTAATCATTGACAGCTAAGCATTGAACGCTTACAACAGTGAATGGCCACATCATCGGGGAAAGAATTCAGGTGGCCATCCATAAACAAAATAAACAAACGCACCCAAACATAGTGGAGGGCTTCAGCCCCCCAACCTACCGATGTGGGGGGCTGCGGCCCCCACACTCCCCTAACTAAATATATCAACTCCGAGATCGCTTTACATTGGGGAAATGGCAAATCCCTGTTAATGGCCATGCAAATTATTTTCCGAGGAAAGAATTCGATAATTTGGCCATTCGCTATTTTAAGTGTTCGATGCTTAGGTGTAGATGATTAAGCATTTAACAACCTAAGCTGTCAACAATTCAATAGGAACCCAAGATGAGACACTAGCACTTCCCTACCTACCTACCTGTAAAAAATAGAGGAATTTAATGAATGTGAGATGGAAATTATTTGGGAGTTATTAGGGAAGATAGAAAGTACTCCAGAAGTTATAGCTAGTGAGTGGGATAAAATGAACGTGGAGTTTGGTTAAAATAGGGTAGAAATAAAAGAAAAGAAAAAGAGATATGGTTAAGAACCAACAAGAATTATTTAGAGTGGGTAACAAAGGTTAAAGTATTACAGAATAAGGAAAATCTCACAAAACAAGAGAAGGTGCAATTGTACAGTGCTAAAGAGAAAATAAGGGAGATCCTGGATAATATGCATGTGTTTAGAAAGAGTGCTGTTAAGCATCTGCTTTTTTATAATAACTCCAGAGCACAAAAAACTTTTGTCACAATGACTTAGGTAACAGAAATTAGAAAGGCTTGTTGACAAACATAGAAAGCCTATAACAAGAAAAATAACCAGAGATCCTGTAGAGGTATTAGAGGTATTTCAGAAATTTTTGAAAATTTGCATAAAGCAGAGAAGTGAGGAAATCAAGAAAAGGCAAAATGGAAATATTTACTGAAGACTTAAAATATACCAAGGTTAGCAACTAACAGTTAAGATAGGAGGAGATGAGATAAAGCGTTGACATATAACCAATCTGCAGCAAAGTCTCCAGAAATAGATGGTATTCTGGTAGAAGTTTGGAAGTTAGGAGGGAAGAAAGTGTTAAAGATCTGGAAGGTTTTGTTTAACCGTATTTTAAAATGAGGGAAAGCACCAACATTCTGGAAAAAAATTGTGGTGGCCGTAATATCAAAAGATGTAAAGACCCATCAGATCCAGGTTCATATAGGACCATTTCAATGTTAAACCATGTTGATAAAGTTTTTATGTCTAAAGTGGCTAAACGAATGGAAAAGGTATTGCCAGAATTAATAGATATCAATGTTGGTTTTGTGGAGGGGAAGCAAACATTTGACAACATTAATAGAACAATGATGATCCAGAGGGAAGCAAAATGTAAGAAAATACTGCTTGTGTTGGTGGGTCTTCATGCAGAGAAGAAATCTGAGAGACTAAGCTGAGATTTTATGAGTAAGGCAATGGAAGAATTTGCATTTCCCGATATAATAATAAAATTAATTAGAAGGATATATATGAGGGATTGGAGGCAAAAATCAAAGTGGGTGGGATCCTCTCTGATAGTTTGAATTTTAACTGAAGAACCAAGCAGGGATGTCCTCTTTCCCCTTTATTATTTGAATTACATTTAGAGCTATTGGCAAAGAAAATAAGGGACTCAGAAATTCAAAGATATTATTGTTATGATATTCAAGAAAAGTTGGAGTTAGTTGTAGATGATATTATTTTGTGCCTGATGGAATCAGAAAGGGACATCTTAGTATTGTGGAACATTCTGAGACAGTTCCATGAATTTTCTTGATATAAAATTAATGAAGATAAAACAAAGGCTATAGGTGTAAACCATGTACCCACACATGAATTGGTTCAGAAATACCCATATTTATGGGGACATGATAAAATGACATATTTAGGAGTATAGGTTAAAAAGGATTCATTCTGTCATGGCAGCTAAGGATATCTGGGAAGAGAATAAAGAAAGGATAATACAAACTGCAAACTGAGAAACTGAAAGTTCCTGCCTATGGATATGGGTAGTAAGATACAAGCAGTAAAATGTTTTTAGTTTTATACAGAGGTCAGGCATAATTTTATTAAGCAGAGGAGATTTTGTGGATAGTAATTAACAAGGAGTTGATGGATTTTTTTCTGGGAGGGGAAGTGGGTAAGAGTCACGTGGGATTAAGTTTATCCTTCTAATAGAGCAAGGAGGCTTAGGATTACCTGATGGGAGGGATATTTTAGAGCTACACAGTCAAGGCTCATATATATAATACAAGCAGAAAGCTACAATACAAAGTGGAAAGGCATAACAATGAAGCAGGGGACAATTGAAGAAATAAGGAAAAGTGGAATTTTGGATGCAGATCCTTTAGGAGAATAACAGTCATACAGAATATTATATTCATAAAGTAGCAGAACATATACTAAGGAAGTATAGTTGTATAAAATCTACCATAACAGCAGATGTCCTTCTCTTCACTGTTGCAGTATTTGTAACATGAGTGATCCACTGCCAAGGGCAGCCCAACATCCAGCCACTATATCAAAGCCTTTAGGTTGTTAATGATATGCCTTACATCACACTTATGCTCCCTGTGCTAGGTGTAGGGTATAAATATGACATCTGGTTGTATCATCCTCAGAACTGAGAGCCCCAGGAGGAATCCAGCCTTAGGATACCAGAGGACAACATACAGATCTAGGGGGACAAAACACAAGGGGAAAAAAAGGAGGGAGCTAAAACTGCAACAGTGAAGAGAAGGACATCTACTGTTATGGTGAGATTTCACACAACTGTACAATGTCCTTCCATGTCACTGTTGCAGTACTCTTAACATGAGGGAGAGTGCAAAAGCTCAGGAAGAAGACAGGGAGAAGGAACGGCCAACAGAGCCTTCCAGGAACCGATGAAGAATGGCCCCAGCCCTGGGTATGACATCCAACTTGTAATGCTTGGTAAAGGTATGTAATAAAGACAGCTTGGTAAAGGCATGTAATAAAGACCAGGTAGCTGCTTCAAGGATAGAATTAGTATGCAAACCCTTGAAAAAGCACAAGAAGAAGCCAAAGCCCTAGTAGATTGAGCCTTAACCAGAGAAGAAAGGCTCTTTCCATGATGAGAATAACAGGCTTGCTAGTTGTTGCTGAAGCACCTACCAAGAGGAGAAAATGCTGAGAGAAGAAAAGGAGCCACTTTTGTGATTTTAAGTATTTTCTTCTGATTTTTTGTTAAGTTTAACTGCTTTGCCGCCTACTTTTTGGCATTTTCCGGCTTGCTAAAGTTTATATCTGTAACAGTAACAGTACTTGGAACACATCTAGAGCCTGTTTACTGCATTTCCTGTGTTGCACTTAATTTAAAATTGTTTTTTTTCTCTAAAAACTGCATTTTACCTGATTTTGGCCTAGCACTCAAGTGTGGGGTTATTATTGTACTGTTGTGATTATTTTGCTGCTTGTGTATCTCTGCTACCTTTAAACTACAACAAAAAGAAAAAAAAATCTTGCTTTTTTCCCACTTTCTGAAAGTTAAGAAAGTTCAGTTACAGATTTGCTGTTCTGAACTGTTTGGAAGTTTCTAGAAGGCCAGTGCTTGCTTGGGCTAAAGGGAAGTCTCTGTGTTCACCAGTGGGAGTGGTTAACACTGAACAGCCTGCCTGTCCCTGGAGGAGTGGTTACTACCTAGAAGTTGTAGTTTTATTGGCCATTTTGGGTCAATTCTAAACTCCTTGATCTCTCTCTCTTAAAACCCTACAACTCTCTTTTTGCGCGGTTTTATGACTGAGCAGCGCCGGGCAGCCACCTAAACAGGTTTAAACTATTCCAGGCTCCACAAAGTCTGCTCTTCACTTTTTCCCTTATAACTGTTCAAACTCTCAAAGTAATCACTCTATTCTCTTTCTAAAGCCCTGCACTTGCTCAGCTCTTATAAGCAAACACTAACTAACTAAAGCACTACACCCTCCTTGACTTCTCATAAGTATTAGACTCCCGATTGGTCCTTCCTGATCAAGTAAAAAATCAGTTCCCTTCCCTAATCTGATCAGTAAAAAACAGTTCCCTATACTAATCTGGTATGTCCAAGGGTCAGTTTCAAGGTTACTCTCCAGTCCAGCTGGTGAATCTGGGAATTTTGAGGCAATGTTACAATTGCCTTATGTACACAGACAACCCTCTCCTCCTTCCAACAAACTCTAATACATGTGAGAGATGCAGTTACACAGCCAAACTGGAGGCAGAGCTCTCTCAACCCAAGACTGGCACAGTCAGTCAGGAGGAAAAGGTAACCACCCACACGACAAATCCAGTCCCACACAGACCTATTGCATCTGCATCTGCATACCCAACACATAAACACACAAAAACATACTCAGAGGCTCTAAATAAAAATCTGCCTAAACAGCAAAGACCTCCTAGGCAGATATCCAAGCAACAGCCACCGCTCAACAATACCCACAAATCACATATCTCACAAAATCAGTGTGCCTCACAGTCACAGCCCATAAGGCCAAACAACACACCAAATACACTTGTTATAGGGGACTCTATTGTCCGGCACACTGACGTCCCACTCACCAGACTGAACAAGGAGAAGGTCACTGTAAGCTGCCTGTCGGGTGCCAGGATCCGCCACATAACGCACGCACTCAGGTCACTCCAAAGCAAGTAGAAGTATGACTCTGTCATTGTCCATGCTGGTGTGAATGACCTGAGACGTACCTCCCTGGACTACATGAAAAGAGACATAGAGGAGCTCTCTGACCATGTAGCCCAGGCTGGTATGTCCCTGACCTTGAGTAGCATCTTGCCCTCACCAAGAATGATGCCACAGTATAAAGACAAAATGATCAGTTTCAACAATTGGCTAAAGTATTGGTGTCATTCAAAGGGGATCCAGTGTCTGTCAGCCTGGGATGACATGCTCGACAAGCCACGTTGCTTCGCTAGGGATGGCTTGCACCTGTCACCCTTAGGCTTTCGTATACTGGCCAAGGCTCTTGCCATCTCCATAGTGCCTTTTTTAGGCAAGGCTCAAAGGACAAACCCACCTCCATAGACAACCCAAAGATAAAAAAACTAAAGGTAATGCTACTCAATGCCAGAAGTCTAAACCTCAAGATGCACACACTCGAGACTCTCCTCAGAATTGAGGAAATCGATGTCTGTGCAGTAACAGAAACCTGGTTCAAGACTCCTGAGAGCACCCCAGCACTACTAGGTTATAACTCATACCATGCGTTTCAGCCCCAAAACATGGACTGAAGCACAAAAGGAGGGGGAGTATCTATATTCATCAAAGATACCTACACCTCCAGGTTAGTGGCACTGCACGAAGCATCGGAAACCATCCATGTGCAACTAACAGCGGGCAAAACTGCCTTTCAGTTTGTAGCCTGCTACAGAACACCCTCCCTATTACAGGAACCCCACTTGGCATTCCTGAGAACACTGGAGAATATGAAGGTCTCTCCAAACACTATGTTATTGGGTGACTTCAACTACCCAAACATTGACTGGGAAAACTACTCAAGCCCAAACACCCTCACCCAACGGTTCCTTGAATTTATAAACTCTAACACAATGGAACAACTGGTCACCACTCCCACAAGAGGGAGCAACATATTGGACCTGGTCATCACCAACATGGGGACTCTATGTTCCACACCAGAGGTAAACCCCTCATTGGTAAGATCAGACCATAAACAAATTTCCCTGGACATCCATATCCTGTCCCCACCCCCAGCCAAGGAAATCACTGTAAAGAATTTCTCCAAAGCCAACTTTGCACTTCTCAAGGCTGAGGTGGAATCCTTCAAAGCCCCTGGGCCAGAGGATAATACAGCCCAATCCGCAGAATCCTTTACAAATGCATTCTATGAGCACCTGCAGGAATGCATGGATCATGCTATCCCAAATAAAACCAAGACTCACTTCTCCAAAAACAGGAGACCGGTCTGGTGGACCCCGGCCATAAATAAGCTATACAACAGAAGGAGGAAGATACTACATGACAGAGCAAAATCCCAAAAAGGGAAGGCATCTCTGATCAGTATTAGCAAGAAACTTCGATCCCTCATAAAATCATCAAAGGCCAGTTTCGAAAGAAAAATTGCTTTAGACACTAAAGATAATCACAAGGCCTTCTTTAGTTATGTCAGAAACATGGGAGGAAACTCCCAAATATGCTCTGAATTGTTGCATAACGGTACAAAATATACCGAACCTACAGATACAGCCAACATCCTGGCAGACAGATTCAGCGCAAACTTCTCCCCCCTCCCCCCCCAAAGGAGCAAACGCCTATCCCAACTGAATGTAACCTCCCTGACATCACAGATGCACAGGTGAAAGCTGCCCTCTCCAAAGCAAAAAACACAGCATCTATGGGACCGGACGGTGTCCCAGGCTGCGTCTTACATGAGCTCCAAGAAGAACTGAACCCTCACATTAAGTCACTGTTCAAACTTAGCCTTACTACAGGATATGTACCCAAAGAATGGCGTACAGCTACAATGGTCCCACTCCACAAAGGTGGTGCCACAACGGACCCGAAACTATCGCCCCATAAGCCTGACTAGTCTGGTCTGTAAAGCTATGGAGCATATTATCATGGAACTCATAAACAAAGACATCGGGAGCCTCCAGACACTGGACCCTACCCAATTCGGCTTTGTTAAGGGCAGATCTTGCCTCCTAAACCTAGTTGATTTCTTTGAAACAGTTACCAAAGCCATAGATGAGGGCAAGGTAGTCCACACAGCCTACCTGGACCTCGCAAAAGCCTTCGACATAATACCCCACTCGGGCATCATAAATAAGCTTACCAGCTTAAATATCAACACCTATATCACAAGATGGGTTGCAAACTGGCTCCGAGATAGAACCCACATGGTCAGAATCGCAGGTGCCATGTCCGAATCCAAACCAGTTACAAGTGGCATCCCACAGGGCTCAGTTCTGGGACCTCTCTTGTTTGGTATATACTTCTCTGAGGTTCAGGCTAACACGGGGGGATTATAGCTGACAAAGTTCGTAGATGACTGCAAACTGGGGACCATAATCGAATCTTCAGCTGACACAAGCATCCTCCAAAAGGGTCTCACAGAGACAGATGCTTGGTGCCAGAGCCACGGCCTCAAGCTAAATGCTAAAAAGTGCATAGTCATCCCCTTTGGGAAAAACAAGGTGCCCACAAATTACCACATAGGTGGTAATCCATTAAGTACGGAAGAAGTAATTAGAGATTTGGGGACCAACGTAGATAGTAATCTCTCCTTTGATAATCACGTTGCCAAAGTGGTTAGAAAGACCTTCTATATAGCCCACCTTATCACGAAAGGGTTCGCATCTAGATCAAGAGAGGTCATTGTGCCCCTCTACTCATCACTCATCAAGCCCATAATTGAATACAATTCCCCTTTTGGGATGTATCTTACCCGACACCTGCAGCAACTGGAGAGACCCCAAAAGTACCTCACCAAGAGGATCATGGGCTGCAAACAGATGTCCTATGCAGCTCGACTAAAGAAACTCCAGCTCTACTCAGTTGCTTACCGCTTACTCAGAGGCGATCTATGCCTGACGTACAAAGCCATGTCAAACCCAGAATTAATGGACATGCTCCACCTCAAAAAATCCAAGTCCCTTAGAGCTACACGCTCCAGGGACCTAAACTTCAGCACAAAAATAAATAGGACATGCTGGAGGGACAGATTCATTTCCCAAAGGCTCCCCTCACTCTGGAATAGAATTCCAATTCATGTTAGACATAGCCCCTCGCTGACCCTCTTCAAGCAAAATTTGGACGCATGGATGGGAAATCGCAAATTCACCCCTGGGATCTCTCCTGTGTCCCTGCTAGACAGAGGCACAATAAACTAATCTTAAAAGGGTACCTTCTGTGACCTACTTTACAGAGGCACAGTAGGCTAATCTAATAGGGAGGTGGAAGCCAAATACACTCTGGCTAGGCTTATAAATGCCCTAGGGCAGATAGCCTAGTATCTACCTATGAACCTATGAACCTATAAAAGAAATGGCTTAAGAAATCCAAGAGGAAAAAGCCTGCTTGGAAACTGCTAAACCAAATGGTCTAGGATGAAAAGAAATAAAAAAAAAGTGTTATCCAAATAAAATCTGACTAGTCTATGCACATCCAAATTGTGCAACACCTTCTCACTAACAGGTTGTGGAGAAGGGAAAAAGTGGGCAAATTAATAGACTGATTAAGAGACAACTCATTTACCACCTTAGACATAAAATAAGGATTAGTACAAAGAGACACACTGTCCTTATGACAAACTAAAAAAGGAGGAAGAGCCATAACGGCTTGAAGCTCCGACACCCATCTGGCAGAAGTAAGAGCCAACAAAACAGCAGTCTTCCATGAACAATGCTATAAGAAAGCTGAAGCTACAGGCTCTAAAGGAGTCTGTGTCAATTTCTCCAAAACAAAATTAAGATCCCACGGAGGAGGAACACGCTTCCTGGGAGGTCTAATATGAAGGACACCTTTAAGAAACTGTTTGGCCTCAAACTTAGTGGCCAAAGGAGGAGTTACAGGCAGACAATCAGAAACAGATAAAAGGTGGGCTTTAATAGAAGAATATGCCAACCCAGCATTGCAAAATCCACACAAATAAGAAAGAACCAAAGGAACATCCACAGTAAGTGGGCCCAGGTTATGAGAAAAACACCAAACAGAAAACCTCTCCCATTTGGACAAGTAGAATTTCCTAGCAGTGGGTTTCCTGGTCTCCTGCAGAACCCGAAGCACGTCCTCAGAAAAACCTGGAGGGCCAATCTGCAAAGCAGATAGGACATTGTCCCCTCTTGCTTGTTGGCTTACCACATCACTGTGGTGTTGTCTGTAAAGACCTTTAGGAGCCCGAGAGAAACCAAAGGATGAAAAGGTGCCTATAGTGAATCAAAATCCTATCACCCAAGGTGTCAGTTGAAGCATGGACAGGTGGGGATGGATGAAAGATCCCTTGCTTTGTGTGAGAAGATCCACCCTTTGAGGTAACTTGTGATGACTGCTCTAGGCTAAGTGCAAAAGAAGAGGGAACCAATACTGTCTGGGCCAAAAGAGAGTCACCAGTGAGATTTTGGGACCATCCTGTTTTATCTTACACAGGAATTTTGGAATCACAGGAAGGGAAGGCATAAAGAAACATCTCCTTCCATGAAAAAGATAGGGTGGCCACCTTCCAAGCCAGAGGACATAGAGTTCTGACACAAAAATGAGGAAGCTGCCTGTTCAGAGGGGAGGCAAAGAGATCTACCCCACTGGTAAATAATGTCCAGAAACACATCCCTGTGAAGCATCCATTCATGAGACTATGCTATAGACCTGCTCAAGGAGTCTGCCAAAAAATTCTGACATGAAGGAATGTACACTGCCTGAAGTGTGACTTGGTATTGAATCGCTAACTCCCAAACCTGGACTGCCAATCTGCAAAGCTGATGGGACCTTGCCTTGCTTGTTGACTTACCACATCATGTGTTGTCTGTAAAGATCTTTATGGACTCTGGAGAAAACAGAGGATGAAAAGCAGTTAGTACCAATAGAGGAGCTCACATTTCCTTGATAATGATGTGCTCCTTCTGCTGCTGAGGAGACCAAAGGCCTTGCACCTTTAGGTTTCTGAAGGAAGCTCCCCAACCATCTGAGGCATCTGTGAACAGCTTCTGAAAGTGAAGCAGGAGTTGAAATGGAAGGCCTGGATTCAAAGTCAGTTGGTAAATCCACCACTGAAATTCCAACTTGAGACATGAAAGAACAGGGATTGGAAACTCTAGAGGATGAGAATGCTGAAGCCAAACTGACTTTAGATGCCACTGAAGCTTTCTCATGTGCAGTCTGGTGAAGGGAAGTATAGGGATGGTGTATGCCATGAATCCCAGAACCATCAGAAATTCCCTGGTTGAAATCAAGACCAGAGGAAGAAGGGGCTGAAAAAAGGAAACCAGAGTTGAAGCCTTGGGAGGAGGCAGGGATGCTAGCGTAGGAACAGTTTGAATCCTGCATCCCAGGAAAACACATGATCCCATGAAAGGACAGGAAGGACTTTTGAAAACGTACAGTGAACCCCAGGGTTTGCAACAGAGTGATGACCCACTGAAGGTGCTGTAAAATAATCTCTGTACAGGAGGCTTGAATAAGCAGGTCGTCTAAATAAGGAAAGATCTGAATGCCTTCGAGTCTGCAAAAAGCATTCACAGATGCTAGGCATTTGGTAAATACTCTTGGGACAGTAGAGAGACCAAAGGGCAAAGCAGAGAACTGAAAATGCCAGGAAGAAACAGAAATGTGAAAACTTCCTGCACAGGGAATAGGGATATGAAGGTAAGCATCCTTGAGATCCAGAGAAACCATAAAAGCCTGAGAAAGCAGTACATGGAACAAAGTCTGAAGGGATACATTCGAAAGGAAGGAACCTTCAGAAAAGTATTCAGAAGAGAAATATCCAGAATGGGTCTCCAAGTGTCCCCTTTCCTGGGGGCCAAAAACATTCTTGAATAAAATCTCTTTCCCTTTTGAACAGTTCCTTGAATTAAAAGACCTGAAGCATCTCTGGAAAAGAGCTCAACTGGTCTTTGGGTGGCTGAGAAATGACCATAAAGGGGGGAAGACATTTTCAAACCATGAAATACCCCTCTTGAATAATGCAAAGAACCCATGAATACTGGGTTATGCTTAACCAGACAGAAAGAGACAGAGAAAGATGATATTTGAGAGGAATGTGTCGGGGTAGAATCGGGTAGTCAGACAACACGTAGTTTATCAGGAAAGGAAAGCTTTTGAGCAGGAGGGGCCTGAGTAAACTTAGCTGGGGGAATCCTCCTACCACCCTTCCTGATTTTAGGAGGAAGATGAGACTGCCTTCTAACAAAGGCCAGTTTATTAGGATAGTTCAGGGGAAACAAAAATATGTTTCAGATCCTGTGACTCCTTCCCTTTCTCCTGCAGGGACTTGAACAAATCAGCTGGAGCAGTACCAAACAAACATATGTTGTCCAGAGGAGAATCCATCAACTTAGCCTTACTATCATCAGGCAGAGGTTGAAGCCATAGCCAGGAATATCTCCTCAACACAGAGCCAAAAGCAGCAACCTTAGAAGAAGCATCTGCTGCATCATAATTACATTTAATGGAATAGCGAGCTACCTGGGAAGAAGCTCCTAACAGAGACAATGCAGAAGTCTTTCCCTCAGAATCAGGAAGGTCAGGAATAACCTGGCAAGTCTGAGAAAGGAGAGCCAAAACATAACATATCTGGTCATATGAGTCTGATAATTAACAGCCTGAAAGGCTAGGGTAGCTGAAGTATAAACCTTTTTACGCAGCCTTTCCATAGTCCTGTTGCCTGTATCAAAAGGAAGAAGTGTGGTAGAAGGAAGTAATTTAGAAGGCTTGTCAGATGCCACAGAAACCACCAATGGGTCTGCAGAATGACACTTATAAAGGAATTTGCAGTCATCAGGCACTTTATAACTTTTTAGAAGCAGGGGGCTGAGAGTTTGGGGCCTGACATGCAGAAGAAAAGGCATCCAATAAAGCAGCCAAAACAGGTGGAACAGCAGAGGATCTAGGAAATTCGATTTGAAGGAGCTCATAATATCTCCTCTGACCTTCAGAAACTTGGGAACAATCCCATTTAAAGAATTACATTATCCTGGCAATGGTATCCCCACAGAAAATCTCCTCAAAATGAGATTCAGGAATAGCAGATTCCTCTTTCTCAGAACCATAATCCAAAGGGGAAGGAATCTGGGTAGAATAGGCTAGGGATTCCTCATCAGAATCCTCTTCCTCTTCAGAGGAATCCTGATCCCTAGATCTTTTGGTGGTGGAAAGAAGACCAAGGAGGATCTGGGACAGAGACTCCCTGAGGAGGCTTCAAGGCTATAAGAGGATTGAACAAACCCTGTGTAAAATTCTGCCATTCATTTTGAGAGTCCTTGGGAGTAGAAGAAATGCTTACACTCAATAATCGTAGCCAGGACTTCTTTCCTAACAGTGTCTGAGAAATCCCTCTAGGCCTTTCATGGTAATTAGCCGTGGTTCCCCTTGAGCATCCAAAGTGGATGTCTATAAGGCCTCAGAGGACATGCAAGAATCCAGATCCATGCCGGCCTTCAATACAGTCATGAAAGAGGAATACAGCCCAGAAACTGGACAATCCTCTTGGCTTTCACCAGTCTCAAGAGAGACATTTTGTGGAGGAGGCACAGCTGAAGAATCTAACCCGACATTTTTGGCCTTCTTCTCCTCAAATGTGTTTCATACAACAATATTCTAATTTATTTAACATAAATCCACACTAGTCGTTAATGCCAAACTTTAAACTGAATGCCAGTTATTTCATCCAAAACAGAGCTAGCTATCCCTCTCCCATGAAAAATAAATATTCTAATGCATACTAGCCTGCCCTTAATACCAGACTTTAAGCTGAGTGAACAAAAACAATAAGTTCCCAAAGCACAGCTAGCCACCCCCCACCCAAAGAAATTCATTTTGTACAAATGCAAACTAGTCAGTCTTTAAAATAATATGAAAAGGACACAGCTACTGCCATCCCCCAAAATCATAGAAAATATTCCAATTTATTAACTCAGATGCTCATTAGTCAGACTTAATGGCAGAATTCAAACACGTATGGCAGAATTTAAAATGAGCAAATGTAAGGTCAAGTTACTTTAATCCACAGCCAGCTAGCTATCCCCCCCCCAAAGATTTAAATACATGTATGCACACACACATGCCAAACTTTAAACTTTCAACTCATTTTATTCATAGCACAGTAGCCTAGCTACCAACCCCCTCTTCTCTCTCTCTCTCCTCTCCAAAAAAATAATAAAGAAAATCTGGTTATCTTATTTAAAAAAAGGCTTACCTTCAATCCACAATGCCACGGCTGACTGACTTCAACAAAAACTGCTATGATTAATTCAGTTTGTTGGGTTCAGTTTAAAAAAAAAAAACAAACAAAAAAACTTTTCCAGTACAAAATTCACTACTGTAGTACTTTACTAGTGCTAAGAAGCAGTTGTTGATTTTAAAAATACCCACACATCTCCAGTCTTGTCTGTAGTTCTTTTCAAGTTTCATTCATTCCTGTGGCACGTTCTCAAACACAAATGGACACATGCACACAAAAGGGGAAGAAACACAGTGTCTACTTTAACCTTTTCACATTTTAAAAGTGAAAAGCTTTTAAAGGGGATAAAGTGGATAGTGTTAATGGTAATGTGATCCAGAATGCTGAGAACCCCTTACTATTTGCACCCAGGGGGACCCCCCAATTAATACACTTCTAGAAAGAGGTACCTGGGCCAATGTGTTCTGAAAATTTTAATGAGTTCCATATAGAGTACTCTGTCATGAATACTGGGTGACAGAATGAGTGTGGGAATGTATTCACAGACTTTAAGGGGTGCATCACTGCATATATGTGGGGGTACAATCAATGTCTATGAATGTATCCAAATGCTATCCTTGTAGTGATGTCAAACAGAGATGCAGTTCTTTGTGAAGTCGGATCCTTAATTCAAAGTTTGCAAATCATTAATAAACACCTAACATAAAATAGAAATTAAGTGTGGGGGGGGGGGTTGATGCAAATGCAAAACCAAAAGCACTGATACATACACCGACTCCAAAGGAACACTTTAAGCAAAAATTGTGGCTGGGTAACAAAAGGTCCACTGTTCATTTCAAAGGATCACCTGCAACCAACCAAATGTATAGCTTGCATATAGGCATATACACACACTCATTCGAAAACAGACACACAGACACAGACGCAAATAAAGTGACTTCAAGAGAGTATGAACCTTAAGCTTTTAGTTCAACATAACAGAATGATATCTGAACATGTGACCTTTTGGTTTATGGACAACCTTTGAAAGCAGCTCCCCAAACATGAGTAAAATGAAAAAACAAAATGACAGCAAAGCAAAAAACAATGCACTTCTATGTGGAAGCCATACAATGTGTCATCTGAAATCTGTGCTGAGGCACTACTGATGACTCCTATCAGGTTATGTTTTTTATAACTGTACAAAAACAGCTATTTTATCCTACAGCTAACACTGCAAGAGTATCTGATGAAGCATAGTTTAACTATGCGAAAGCGCTTATTCTCTGTTTCCAATAAATGAATTTTTTACATATTTCCATCGTGGATATTTTCAGTGTGTCAGGAGCTTGAGTTGGGACTACTCTATAGAAGGATTTACTCGTGGTGACTGTTCTCACTTTTTGGACTTCATTACTGCAAGAGCTACAGTTATAGAAGGAAAGGTTGAGAGGCACCATTGTGGTATGAATGCTAGAAAATGCATTCTTTGTGCTTTATGAAAGTGCCAGCTACTGTGACGCAAACCAACTAAGGCTACACTTAATGAAACAATCTTTCTTCAGGCTACAGTACTGCTGTTTGAAGACATTTGATCTGAGACTACAGGGTCTCATGTCTGCATCTTTCTGTGTAGCAAGCGCTTCACAGGGCTGCAGACAAAACCATATAGCAAAGCTTTACACCCCCTTCGCTGCATACAGGGTCTCCTACGTGCTGCACATATAATGCTTCTCACCAGCTGACATCTACATTCCATGCAAGAACCTAAACTGTTGTGGAGTTCAACAACTGGAGAAGAAAGTCAGTATCTTCACATAAGCAGTTTGAAGTATATTCACCATTTATATTAATTATATAATACAAATCTACGCAAATTGCATCACGTTACTTTATTTTCACTGTTATTTTAATCTCTATAACAGTCATATTACTTGTACATTTTTTTACTAATGTAGCATGTCAGATGTCTCAACAATAGGCAAGAAAAATATAAATCTTATCAAACAGTACTAATGATTTCTGCAAAAGAAGGCAAGGCATATGCGCGTGCGTGTGTGTGTGTGTGTGTGTGTGTGTGTGTGTGTGTGTGTGTGTGTGTGCAGATTCCGTAAACACATTTACTTGTAAACATGAAAGGATACAAGAAATACAGAAAAACTAATGACAAATTTATTAAATGACTCTATAAAATGGTGCTGTCACAAGTGAGTCTTCTTAGATTATTCAAGAATGTCAGAAACTATCACAATAAGACCTCTGCCACACTCATTTCAGGAACTGTTATGTAGTGTAATTCACATCAAAATGTGTGTAAGCTTGCTACAGTTTACTAGCATCTGCTGCATCAGTTTAAATTTCATTTCATTTCAAATATTTATTCTATGGTACTGTTTACTGTTTCAGGACAAAGTCTACAATTGATGATAAGGAATTGGTCTGTAACTGAACCATTTCAAAAGACTGCCATATTTGGTGAACAAAGGAGTTTCTGTAAAGCCACAAATTTCAGCTAAATGTTTCCACCCCTGCCTGCATACAGTTTTTATGTAATACCTACAGTTTCAGATAGTCTGCATCAAGCAGACACACCATCTTGTACCCTCTGCATACTGTTTAATGAAATATGAAAGGCCTGATATATTTCATTTTTTTTAAATAGTGTCAGAGACAGTGCTGACTTGATGAAAAAAAAAAACTTTGAAATTAAACAATTCAATCAGTAAAAAATGTGGAACCATCATGTTTTACTTTCTGTAGACCATTCATTTGGTAAAGTACGATTTTTTACGTGAAAGACACTTAGAGCTTTACGTCATTCACAAAAATTATATAAAGTCTGGCTCGATCTTTTTACAAGATATTGGAGTGCAGCAGCTTTGGAAAGCTGCAAGTCATGACCTTAAATGATGTACTTAAGCAGGAAGGTAAAAGTAATCAAAAACTACAAATATTGATCATCATCAAAACACAACCATTTTTAAAATTCTTTGTAAGGTGCAGTGTTGCCATTTATTTTGGCATGCACAACTCCACGACAGCTGCAACGTACTGAGCTACTTCAGCTAGATAACACAGTACAATACTTGGTGTTGCACATTTATGTGTTCACTGTATTTAAGTCCCCAGTATTCCTACAAAACCACAGGATTCTACTACCAGTTTAAAAGCTTTAAGATTCACTGCAAGGTTGCTTCTTATGAATCTAAGACCTTTTATACTTACTTCCAGTGTGATGCACCTAAGAAATCCCATGCAATTATTTTTAGGGGTAAACCCCCCTACACCCCCTATGTTGGGGCTGCACCTATGTGCATACCACAGCCATGTACTATACCAACTCTGAGATAAGATCCGCAGCACTATCGTAAATCTTTGGTACAGCATCATAAGAATCACACACCATTGATCAACAATAACTAAGTCAATCAATCATTAGTATAACATTGTTAAATCTGGAACAGTGTGTTGCTTTCACTACTTTCAAAACATAAATAAAACAAAAACGTATGTGCTTACCATAACAACAGACATGTAAGAATAAGGTCTAATGATTGGTAAGCTCTAAGACTATTATGACAGACATTAGGATTGCTGAAGAAGATAAAACATTCTTAGGCTGCCAGCCAGCCACCCTTTCCCATTATAAATCATATGCTCCTCGCTCTCTCCAACTCTGATGTTTATTAAATCATCATGTATGACATAGGCAATCATACATTTATATAAATGAAAACAAACCATGCTGAGGTAATTGTAGTTGCAAACATTATACCTCACTTATAATCTATCCAGTCATAGGTTGGTACTAGGTTATCGGCCCTAGGGCCTATACACGCCTAGCCATAACAATTCCCTGGCTATTTCTTCCCATAGTATTTACTTCCCTGTAAATATTGTGGTAATTGTCAGTTAAACATTGCATAGCTCATTCAATCCTGCCTTCTTTTAAACCTCATTCCTCCTTTGCCTGTATTGTTCCCACAATTCCCATTTTTCCTATGTAATTTATTCCTTCCTTTTTCTAAAGGTCTCAATTCCAGTTGTTTCAGCTCTATTACTATATTCAGTATTTATAGTAAAGTGGGTTTAGACTTTGATTTCCAGTTTCTAGTAATTGCTTTTTTGGCAGCCACCATAATTAGATTCAGCAAGGCCTTACCATGTCTAGGCAGTTCTGATCCTGTATCATAGGTCAAAAAAATAATTTCCTTAGTTGCACCAATTTGCTCACTCATTATCTCTGACAGAGTAGTTTGCAGGGAATCTTTAAAGCTTGCCAACTCATTATACTCCCAGAAAATATGTTCCCAGTTATTTCTTTCTTCCCTATCACACCTCCAACATTTGCTGTCTATCCGAGGAAAAATTATTTGGATACTGCTTGGGGTATAAAAATACATATGTAAACACTTCCAAACAAAGATCCTAAATCTTCTGGCCTTTGTTGCATATTTGGGAGACATACATATATCCCTCTTTGTTTCTTTGTGAATTAATTATCCAATCTCTCTTCACAATGCTTTCTAACCTCCTCTGACTGATTCTTATAGTTATCATGCAATATTTTATATGCTCTACTAATTATTCTTTTTTTTAACAGCAGCTTCTGTTTTAGTGTATACTAAAAACTCTGCCAGTGCTGGCCTTTCATTAAGTCCCCCTATTTCTTTCTCTTTGCCTATACTCTGATATCAATCATTGAAAAGGGAGGCAATCCCTAGCCTGCAATTCAAGTGAACTCTTGGCCTCTTACCATTCTATCACCTTTCCCTTTCTAATTATTTCCTCCCAATACCTTGGCTCTTTTACCAGTTTTCTCCAATAAATTCCAGCCCCCTCTTGCCTGTCCTCTGTATCCCTAATGACAGTCATCACTATTGCCAGAATCTCCTTTCTCCATTCCCATGTTGGCTTAGTTCTTATAATACTTTCTTCTACTTTATAAATATAATTGTCTGTATGCTTATTGTTATTCTTCTTAAGGATATGCATCTCCTTGTTTCTTGAGCTTCCCCTGTTTCATCAACACCTTTTCACTTTGAATTATAGGTTTCTGCTTGTGCTATGTATAGGAGCCTTAACTGTGAAGCTCTGAAACACTGCTTCAAATGGGATAATCCCACACCGCCTTGTTCAAGTTGAAGAATCAACTTATCCAACTTAACTCTTGTAGACTTACTCTCCCAGATAACATCCTTCAGCTCTTTATTAGTTGCTATCCACAACTTCTCTTCTGGTTGATAAAAATATGCCTGGCCAGTGTATAAAACTAAAGGGACTAAAACATTTTAACTTATTGTATCTTGCTACCCATATCCATATAACAGAGTTTCCAATTTCTCATTTTTTGTATTATTTTTGTTTAGTCTCTTCTCACATATCCTTAGCTGTCACAACAGAATCCTTTTTAATCTATTCTCCTAAGTACTTCATTTTACCATGTCCCCTTACATATGGATATTGCTGAACCAATTCATGTGGGTATTGCCTTTGTTTTAGCATCATTAATTTTGTATTCCAAAAATATTTGAAACCGCCTCACAATGTTCCACAACACTGTAATGTTCTTTTTCTGGTTTTATCTGGTATAAAATAGTATAATCTGCAAATACAGCCAGCTTTTCTTGACTACCATACCAATTATATCCTTGAATTTCTGACGTTCTTATTTTCTTTGCCACTGGTTCTAACTATAGTGCAAAGTGGAAAGAGGGCACCCCTGCTTGGTTCCTTTGCTCAAATAGAAATTGTCAGAGAGGAACCCATCTAATTTAATTTTCACCTCCAATCCCTCATATGTCCTCCTAATTAACCTTATAATTTTATCAGGGATTGCAAATGTTTCCATTGCCCTGCTCATAAACACCCAGCTTATTATGTGAAATGCTTTCTCTGCATTAGGACCCACCAACAACAGTGGTATTTTCTTACATTCTGCTTCCCTCTGGATCATCAATGTTCTGTTAATATTGTTGAATGTTTGCCTCCCTTCTACAAAACACATCAATCTATGGTATCACCTTTACCATTCTTTTAGCCATAAACACTTTATAATCATGATTTAGTATTGAAATGGGCCTGTATGAAGCTGGATCTGATGGTTCTTTACCCTCTTTAGGTATTACAGCTACCACCGCTTTCCACCAGGAAGTTGGCGCTTCTCCTCCTCTTAAAATATTGTTTAACAAAACCTTACAGACATTTATCATTTTTCCCTCCTACCTTCCAAACTTCCACTAGAATACCATCTACTCCTGGGTCCTTTCCTGTTGATTGGTTATGCATCACCATTTTTATCTCATCTTCTCCTGTCCTGACTGTTACTAATTGAGCCTCATCTACCTCTAACCTTGGCATATTTAACTCTTCCATAAACATTTTCATCTGTACCTTTTATTGATCTCCATATGAAAGCAGATACATCTTTGGTAAAAAAGAGAAGAGGGTCTAGTAATAAATTTTAGAGTGCAGCTGTAAAGAAATTAAAGCAACAAAGTTAAGACCGTTTCCAACATTTACACCACATATTTTACTTGTAAAACAACTCATGAATAAATCACAAGCAGAAATAAGAACATGAATTACTGAACTTTCTTAACAGAAGAGGAATGGGTCATTAGACTATCAAAACCTTTATAAGACCAACAGCCTTCAATAAGATAACAGACGCCCTTATTTCAAAGAATGGAATCAGTATTAAAGAGATGCTAAGGTTGTGTGGCCAGTGCTAAATTCACAATATTGTTGTACTCTGCTGCAATATTTACTGAATAGCAAAGCAGAAATAGCTCATATTTCACTAATGCTAAGAATGTCCTTGTACATAGATAACACAATGATAACATTAACAATATTAATATTGTGATAGCTGCTTTTGCCGCATCCCCTGCTAGACCTAAATTCTACCACTTTCCACACAAGATGGAAGTTAAGTATTATTATGATGACAGAATGGACCTTCTGATCCAGAGCTAAGTAAAAACAGAACTAATACTAGCAGGTGTTAGGATAGTTCAGCACCTGAAACTCTCCCAGCTAATACATTCCATTAATTTCATTTAGGAATAACACACTTCAGAAGATCTCTTTCTAAAGATATTTAATAAGCCATGGAAAGCAGAAGAATGTAGGCCTAAACATCTAGGCCAAGTCAGCAAATAGTAGGGGGAGGGGAAGTAGGTATATCAATGAAGACAGCCCCACTCATCCCAGATGTCCTGCTATGGCAAGTACATCAGTTGCTATCTGATATGATGAGGCTTATCCTCATTAATAATGGGACAGAATCTCAAGCTAATCCAACTGGGTGGTCTCTATAATGGGAACATACCCCCTGATTACGTAGACCCCAAAGGAGGTCCTACACTTGTATACCATATCTAGCTTATGTTGTACTGTAAAGGTTTTCCATGAAGACCAAAGTGCTGATTTGCACAAAGGTTGTTCAAAGCTGCAATAAAGAAAAATGCTAGAACATGGCACTGCAACAGATGGCAGAAATCTTTCACAGTAAAATTCATAGGTTCATAAGTTGGTACTAGGCTATCGGCCCTAGGGCCTATACAAGCCTAGCCATAGGATATTTCTTACCACAGAGCGAATGAAGTGATCCCCGGGGTGAATTTCCTATCTCCCATCCAATCGTCAAGGTTCCTTCTGAAGAAGGCCAAGGAGGCTGGAAAAACTTGTGCTAGCCATTTAGCCAAAAATCATTTTAGATGTTCTTTAATTCACAGTTTCTTATTAGAAAAAGAAATAACAACCTAAGAATATTTCCTAAACAGACTTAGTTTTATTTATAACAATTTTAAGTTCGCCATATACATACACACAATGTAAAAAGTATTCTGCACTGTATAGTAACTTGGAAAGAAAAACACAAAATGAATAGACTGGTTGAGTCTAGTTTCATTCGCTACCTTAAGCACAAATGAAGGATTAGTTCATGTAGATATCCTGTTCTTATGAAAGATAAGGTAAGGTGAGTTCACTAAAAGTGTTTGTAACTCAAATCCTCTTAACTATTGTAATGGTCACAAGAATTGTTATCCAGGCCATGTACCTTAATTCTGCAGATGATGATGATAGCTCAAAAGGAGGAAGCACAAGTTTTTCCAGCATAAGACATAGATCCAGAAAGGAATGTGGTCCTTAACAGGTGGTCTCAACTAAAAGGAGTCTTTCAAAAAGGCTTGAAAGACCTTTAATGAAGCCAAAGATGAAGAAGTTTTACCCTGATGAAAGTTAAAAATAACTATAATGAACTCTGACTGATGAGCAGTCGATTCCAGAAGCAAGGATGAAAGACATTCCAAACCAAATGTGCAGCAATTTTGAAAGGGTCACTATGTTTTGAGGAAACTTATAGAATAATTGGTTCATTTGCTTTTATAAATCTTATTAGTGTTAGTTTTCTGGAAAGATGTAATAATCTACACTACCCTAAACAGAAGGACAAGATTATTGGCTAAACACAGGAGTGGAAATTTGGATGAGGTATTCCAGAGAGATGGGATAATACAGCTATGAAAGGATGAAGGCAAAGAGGCATTTCCAAAAGACAAAGCATGAGCAAGGGAAACCATATTTGCCCAAGTCAAAAAATGAGGCTATCAAAATGACTCTGGACTACTGAATAACCCATTTTGACTAAAATTCTTAATAACACTGAACTCTTTTTCAGATAAGCCTGACTAAACTGTATTAAACTCTTTTATATTTATTACATTTGCAGATAAAAGTACATTGCCTACCTCTAAATACAGGCTACTTTGTAACGTAAGCAATGTTTCAATTATCTATGCACTTATACATTAATATGTTTAGGTACACACATACACAAACAGAAAGGGCCGGATTTATGAAAGCTTGCACGGAGTTGTAGAGTAGAGTAAGACGTCAGACAGCCAATATGTCTGCCGAGCGATCCAGCAACAGCCGTCAGGGACATGCATGAGAGCTTCTAAAGCTAGTCTTGCATGGACAGTGTCATGGTATGCAAATTACCTCATTTGCTGCTGAAAGCTATGCAAATGAGGTAAATTTGCAATCCAGGAAACACTAATCTGTCCATGGAAGAGTAGTGTTATCTGCAGAAATGTACTCCGTTGGTAACGGAGTACCATTCTGCAAATAACAAAATGGAGCTATGACAGCTCCAAATAAAGGATGCATCCAGTTGAGGAAGCATGCCAATGGCCAAATATAAGGCCATTGGCATTTCTAAATGTTTACAATTATTAAAATCTAAATTTTTTTCCCCCGATCTCCGATGTTTAAGCGTAGCACAGCGCCGCGCAAATGTGAGGCGCTTAAAAAAACAAGAAAATAATTTCAAAATAGCCAAAAATAGGCATTTTCACTAAAAAGCTTATCCTGCCATGCAGGTGAATGGCAGGCTGAAGATAACATGGCCACTGAGTACTGGTTGCTAAGGGGGGGAAGCTCGGTGTGAGAGATGTAACCAAGCATTAGTAGGCAATCCTATGCAAATGAGGATAAGGATAGTGAATCCCAATTTTCCCCAGTATGTGAGCCATGTACCAAGAGTGTAAGTGTAGGAGTAGGGGAGTAGCAGAGTAGAAGACAGGTGACATCATGAGGGGGTATGTCAGAAAGGCTGTATGCTTATTGGAGCACAGTGTCTTGTGTTTGCCCTGAGATGCTCAGGATTGCAAGAGGCATGTCTACATTGTCCTTTTTGAAAACTAGAAACCAAAGGTGTACGCCGTGAAAATATCTGACATTTCTTGCAAACGGGCACACAGCGTGTGCACACATGTGCACTCGTTTGCACGTGTTTGCGCGGCACTGCCCCAGGTGGAAACAAAAAGGGAAAAGGAAGGAAAAGAAGTAGTACGAAGTTAACCAAGGAGAACTAGCAGAGCTGCCAGGTGAAATATCTCAGAATCAGCCAATTACACAGGCAGCAGACTAGCCCAGCCCAGCCCAGCACTTTAAACTCTGCAAACAGCATTCTTCCCTGTTTTTTCCCAAGAACTCTGCAACACTGCAGTACACAAAGAGGGAAAGCTTAAAAACTTTAAAGTCAGACAAAATGTTAGGGGCTGCTCTTGCTATCATAAACCAACATGTGCAAGGTGCTGAGGGTGGTGATGTTGTGAATGCTGCTGAGCAACTCACAGTGAGGAGACGGAGAAGAGTGTACAGACCCAGGATAACCTACCAGGGGCTACATGAGCTGGAGAGAGTGGAGCACTATAGGGTGGACAGAGACCTCCTGCAGCAAATTGTTGAGATGTGCCGGCCATGCCTCATACACAGAACCAACAGAGGGGAACCCATCCCAGTGGATACCAAGGTATATGTTGGCCTAAGAATACTAGCTACAGGTGCCTTCCAGAGACCAACTGGTGATATGATGGGGCTTTCACAGGCATCAGCATCCAGGATACTGCACCAGTTCCTGGATGCCATGTCAGCACATGTCGGTGAGCTCTCAACCTTCCATCTCCAAAATGAGGAACACTCACCTTCATATTGTGGAACAAATGGGCAAAATGTGGAACACATACTAATAGCTTACTAACAACTTCAACTAGGAAGGTCATAGGATGGTTAAAATATGCTGATTTTACTTAGAAAGAAGATCCTTTAATGAATTTATATGATTAATTTCAATTTACCATGGATTTCACTTAAAAGAAATTCCTAACACTGAATGTGTGACAGACTCTTTCAATGTGGAACTTTGAGGAATTTCGAGGAACATGAACTTTTTAAGACCCCAAATGAGGTGCATTCCTCGTAATGAGGTACAATTGAGAGGTATGCGGTGAGCACATATATTTCCCCAATTCCCGTGAGGCATTGGCCAGCAATATGCGTCTTTTCCACCAAATAGCAGAATACCCTGAGGTAGTGAGTGCAATAGACTGCATGCACATACACATCAAAGCACCACCCGGTGAGCAGGGTAGGGTCTACATCAACCGCAAGGGCTTCCCCTCCATCAACTGCCAGATTGTGTGCGATGCCCAGGGAATAATAATGAATGTGTGTGCTGGCTGCCCTGGAAGCTATCACGATTCCCACATCTGGAATCTGATGCAGCTGTACCAGAGATTTGCCAATGGGGACATCCCTGACGGTCACCTAGTGGGGGATGCTGGATATGCACTGGAGCCGTGGCTGATGACACCCATCAGAAACACACACACACCCGAACAAGAACTCCATAATGAGGCACACGCACAAACAAGAAACATTATTGAGCATGTGTTTGGGATGCTCAAGTCACGGTTCCAGTGCCTGGACACATCTGGTGGAGCTTTGCAGTACTTACCAACTACATGTACCCAAATTGTCATGGTCTGTGCCATGCTACACAATATGATCCTGCGAAAACAGCTGCAGCAGGAACAGCATGGGGCAGGGCCAAACAGCCCCCCACCATTGCCAAGGCCTGCACAGGCACAAAGTGACTCAGAGGAGGAACAACCTGAGCCTGCCCTAGTAGGCAGAAGAAGGCATGCCCAGTATGCCCTGGCCTTGGCAAAGAGGCAACACATAGCACATACAATGACTCAGTAGGTACCCTGGAAATGACACCTCTCTCTGACTTGCACATACAGTAAAAGGGATGCCTAACTTGACACTACCTGTTTTCAAACATGTATAGGGAGTGTACTATGTGCATGAGTGCCCTATTTTAAGCAATATAAAGCACTGCTAAGCCTATTTTACCAGTATTGAGCATATTTAAATTCAATTGCATGTAGCTGTGCACCGTGCTAACCAGTGCAACGTCGAGCAACGTTGGGCAAAGTTGAGCAAAGTTGGGTAAACACACTCATACCTGCTTTACTGTTCCTTAAGTAGTCTGGTCTGCCCAGCAGGAAAATAAAAAGCAGTGACAGGGCTCAAACTCAGGATACTGTGCACTATAGTCATAGTACTGAACCACTAAGCCATGACAGCATTTCACTGGCACAGACACAACTTAACTCACTCACACATACCAGTTGGGGGGGGGGTCACATACCTAACAGTCACAGCCAGCAGGACAAATGTAGACAAACGCAAACACAAACAAATGCTGTATCATGCCCTCTGAAGAGGCATACAAGTAACCTCCCCCCGGCCTATGCAGACAGATAACAGCAGGCCAGGCAGTGTGATGTGGGTTGGGTAGGCTATGAAGTCACAAACTAATATGCGTGTAATTGGAAGCTAAGGTCTGTAGTACAGTGGTATGCCTCAAGCCAGTACGATAGGCAACAGTACAGACTGAAATGGAGTACCTGACATAGCAGT
The DNA here is from genome assembly GCF_019279795.1 of Protopterus annectens. NCBI lineage: Eukaryota > Metazoa > Chordata > Ceratodontiformes > Protopteridae > Protopterus > Protopterus annectens. Next base: position 17,551,245 of record NC_056728.1, read on the forward strand.
GCAGGCCTAGCAAATGTGTATAAGTGTCAGGTGAACCCTTCATCCTATGTACACCCACAGTAACAATCAGGTGTGCCCCCTCGGGTAGAAATGTACAAATAATAGCTGTCTCCACTGTATGCAGAATGACTCATGGAAGCCCTGCAGGCACACTGTGCTTCCTGTTGATGTACAATACAAAGGTGAGTCCTGAAGTAAAAAACAACTTGATTTTCACACACATATAGTATATATGCTCATACTGGGCATGTTCACACACAAACAAATTTAGCAATTTTCAGTCAGCAGCATATTGAAAGGTCATACTGGGCATGCTCACACACTTAGGCCATGTCTGAGTACAGCAGTGGGCCACACATATCTGGCAGTTGCAGTTCTTACTCCAGACACTTGTCACTATTCACCAATCCTGCCTTGTGCACACACTGATAGGAAAACAGACCCATATAATATATTGGACACCTGTCATAATCAAACTATGTACTCCAAGTACTTAAGTTGTTCAAAGAAAGTGAAAAACCAAAGAATATCAATAATTCTCCGATCAGTATCATCAAGAAACAATGAGCACTCCTAACATTATCCAAGCCATGGTCAAAAAGTCCATAGAGAACCATGAAGTTTCTTTCGCTATGTCATAAATATCAATGTAAACTCATATATGTTCTGAGTCAGTGCAAACTGTAAATGAATACATGTACATGACTGACATTGCCAACATCTTGTCAGATAGGTTCATATATATTTAGCCCCTTCTCACTGACAAAAGGGCCCATTATCATACCTGGAGATTGTGAAAACCCAGAAATCACATATACAATGGTTAAACAGCTCTTTCCAAACCTAAAAACATGGCGTGTATGGGATAACATGGTTTCCCTGGCTGTGTCATATGTGAACTCCAAACCAAACAGACCCTGCACCTGAACAGTCTGTTGAGACTCACCGTCTGTACAGGATATGAAACTGTTGAATGGGTTACAGCAACGTTTAGCACACTCCACGAGTGTTGGTGCACAACAGACCATGGGAACTATTGTCTTATAAGCCTAATAAGCCTGATGTGCAAGGCCATGGAGTCCATCATTATGGAACTCATAAACAGAGCTATTGAGAGCCTACAAACACCCAACCCTACCCATTTTGGTTTGGTCAGGGGCAGATCATGGTTCCTAAACCTGCTAGACAGTTTTCAAGGCAGTCACCCAGGACATACATCAATGAAATGAGCTACACATGGCCTACATAGACCTTGAAAAGCCCTTTTCCAACATCTCACACATGTCGTATCCACAAAATCAACAACCTGTGCATAAACACGTATGTCATCTGATGGATTGCCAACTGGGGCACAGATAGATCTCACAAGGTAAGAATTGTGGTCTCCTGTTCAAGCTGGTAACAACTGCTGTCCCCCATGGCTCTGTCCTGGGGCCCCTCTTGTCTGGTGTATACTTTTCAGAAATACAGTCAAACACAAGGGCTATGTTTAGCAAGGTTTGTGGATGACTGCAAAAAGGTTGTCATAATCGATGTTTGGGACAACAGAGACATCCTTAAAAAGGGCCTCAGTCAGACAGATGTGGTGTCAAACTTATGGGCTCGAGCTACAGTCATACAAATACCACATAGGTGCCAACACCCTAAATATGGAGGTAATAATAAGTAATCTATGGACACGTGGATAGTCATCACTACTTCCAGAAACACATTCACAAAGTGGTTAGAAAATCATGCTATATGTTCCCACAAACTGCCAAGATCTTTGCATGTAGGTCAAAAGAGGTTCCCTCTACTCATCAGTCATCAGACCCATCATAGGGTACCACAACACACTTGCCATGAATCTGACTAGGCAACTTCAGCAGCTGGAAAGACCACTGACATACCTCAACAAGAGCATTACTGGCCTCAAACAACTGCCCCATGCAACAAGACTGAATTTAACTCAATCTGTACTCTGTTGCATACTGTCTACTCAGATGATCTCTGCCCAACAGACAGGTCTATGTCCAATGCAGAATGGATGTACATGTGCTATCTGAAGTAACCCCAAGCTCACTGTACTACATGCTCTAGGGATATCATCATCACAACAATAAATGGAACATGTTGGAGGGATACATTAATAACTCACAGACTTCCCTTTCTTTGGAACAGGCTCCCTCCCAACCTACATTAAGCTGAGTCCCTCACTGACACTCTTCCAGAGCAGCCTTGATGAGTGTATGTGAACTGAACTGTCACACCAATGCCTCACTTTATCAGCTGTACTACACAGAGGCCTAGGGAACTAACTCCATGGGTGGTGATAGCTGCACACTCTGGCCATACTAATATATGCCTTCAGGCAGATAGCCTATTACCTATGTACCTATATATATATATATATATATATATATATATATATATATATATATACATACACATACATATATATATATATATATATATGTAGGGGGAACACAGTATAATAAGCCAAAGATGGATGGACAGAGATGTGTGTAAGAGGGTGACCATGAATGACAGGGAGCCATCCAGGACTGTCCCACCCAGCACACATCCCAATGGCACAAAAGACATGAGGTGCACATCTCACCCAGTGTACATAACAGCCACCAGTATCTGTAAGCATTACAGTGTATGTGGTCCATGTGCCTGCTGTACAACATGACGGTACAATGATGTACACATCTACTATCTGTAGACATGTATCTGTCACATAGGTTCATAGGTATGTAGTAGACTATCTTCAATAAGGCATATGTTAGCCTAGGCAAGTTGTGCAGCTTTCATCACCCCATTGGGTAGTCTCCCAAGCCCTTGTTCTAATAGTTAGTACCCTAAGCCCATTTCTAGTGGGGCTGCTGATGTGATGGCTGGTGTGAATTGTCTGTTTCCCATCCACTCATCAAGGTTCATTGAAGAGTGTCAGCGAGGGGCTCTGTCTGATGTATATTGGGACTCTGTTCCACAGTAAGGCAAGTGTCTGAGATGGTACTCTATCCCACCAGCATGTTGTACTCATTGTTGTGATGAGGTTCATATCCCTGGAGTGTGTAGGGTGACTCAATTTTGTTATCTGTAGATGGAGCATGCTCAGCAGTTATGTGTTGGACATGGCTCTGCATGTTAGGCAGTGTGCCTCTGAGTAGGCGGTACGCAACGAAGAACAGATTTAGTTTTACCAGTTGTGTTGCATAACACAACTGTTTGAGGCCAGTAATCCTCTTAGTGAGGTACCTCTGTGGTCTCTACAGCTGCTGGATATGCGTAGTCGAGTACATCCAAAATGGTGCATTGTACTCAATGACGGGTCTGATGACTTAAGAGTAGAGGGCCACCACTACCTCTTCGGATCCTGATGCAAACTCTTTGTTGATTAGGTGGGCCACATAGGCTTTCCCAATCACTTTGGCAACATGGTTTTCAAAGGAAAGATGACTATCTACGTGTGTCCCCAGATCCCTTATTACCTTGTCAGTTTTAAGAGGGTAACACCTATGTGGGAGTTTGCGTGTACTTTGTTTTCACCAAAGGGGATCACTATGCATTCCTCCACATTGAGCTTGAGGCCATGATTCTGACACCACACATCTGTCTCATAGAGTCCCTTCTGGAGAATATTTGTCATCTGGGGAATCTATTATGGCAAACACTTTACAGTTCCCAGCAAACTTAGTCAACCACAACCCTCCTGTGTTGGCATGTACATTTGAGAAGTCTATACCAAACAGGAGGGACCTCAGGACTGAACCCTGGGGGACACCAGTTGTTACTGGTGTAGAGTCTGACATGTAGCCAGCAACTCTTATTTTGTGGAATCTATCTGTGAGCCAGTTTGCAATCCATCTTGTGATGTATGGATTCATGCCCAGGTTGGTGAGTTCATCTATGATACCTGATTGGGGAATGGTGTCAAAGGCTGTAGTGAGGTATTGGTAGGCTGTGTTGAGCTCATTTCAATCATCTGTAGCCTGGGTAACGGTCTCAAAGAAATCCACCCAGTTCAGGAGGCGTGATCTGCATATGATGAAGCCAAATTGGGTGTGCTCAACTGTGTGAAGGTTTACAATCTCTTTACTGTTGACTTCCATTATGATTGGCTCCATTGCCTTAAAGAGCAGACTTGTCAGGCTCATAGAGCATGAATGCCAAGGGGTTTTTGTGGCCTCATCCCTGTGGAGTGTGAAGAATGTTGCTGTGCAACATTCTATGGGCACATATCCTGTACAGAGCATGTAGAGAGAGGTGTAGGTATCCTTGATGAATACGGATACATCCCCACCCTATGTGCTATGATCCAGGTTCTGATGCTGGAAGGTATGGAATGAGTAGTACCCTGGTAGTGCTGGTGTGCTCTCTGGAGCCTTGAACTAGGTTTCTGTTACTGCACAGATAACAATATTCTCCATACTGAGATGTGCCTCGAGTGTGTGCATCTGGAGGCTGAGACTTATGGCAATGAGTAGCATTTAGCTAACTTTGTGGTTATTTGTGTTGGTTATGGAGTTTGGTTTGTCCTGAGTGACCGGTGTTCCACACCTGAAGTCAATGGCTAATTGGTCCCATCTGACCATAAGCTAATTACCCTACGTATCCACATTCTGGACCCACCCCCCATTAAGGACACCATGTTAAAAAATGTCTCCAAAGCCAACTTCATGCTTCTTAAGACAGAAGTGCTGAACTTCAGGACACCCATGCAGATGGACAATACTGTTACTACTACTGAATCCTTCACAATTGCACTTTATACGCACTTACATGAGTGTATGCATCTTGCTATCCCAAAAAGAACCAAGATGCTATCCTCCAAGAAAAGGAAGCCGATCTGGTGGTCCCCTGCCATAAACAAACTTCACAACAGAAGGAAGAAACTGTTGCAAAAGAGGGTAAAATCCCATGAGTGGAGGAGCTCCCTGGTCAGCCTTAGGAAGAAGCTGTGATCCCTGATAAAATCCCCCAAAGCTATTCATGAAAACAAAGTCGACACTGATTCTAAAGACAACCACAAAGCATTATATAGCTATGTCAAGAATCTCAATGGCAACACTCAGATCTGCTCTGAGTTACAGCACAATGGCACTAAACATACAGACCCAACTGATACAGCCTGGCAGATAGAATCAGTGCTAACTTTACCCCCTCTCACCTATGAAAGAGCACATCTCTATACCGGAAGAATGCAAAGCTGCTGTCATCATGGCTGCACAGGTAAAAACCACTCTCCAAAGCTAGGAACACAGCATCCATGGGACCAAATTACATCCCAGGCTGCGTTCTACATGAACTACAGAACAAACTGGCACCACACCTACATACCAAGTTCAATCATAGCCTCACATCAGGCTTTACGCCTGCTGGATTGCGCACAGTGACAGTTATCCCACTACACAAGGGGGGAGCCACCACAGATCCTGGGAACTAGTGCCCCATTAGCCTGATGAGCCTGGTCTGCAAGGCCATAGAACGTATCATCATGGAACTTATAAACAAAGACATTGGTAATCTCCAAACTCTGGACCACAACAATTTTGGGTTTGTAAAAGGCAGATCATGTCTTCTAAACCTGATCTACTTCTTTGAAGCAGTCACCAAAGCTGTAGACAAGGGTAAGGTGGTTCACACAGCCTATCTAGATCTTGCCACGGCTTTCAACACCATCCCCCACTCTGGAATTATGGATAAACCCACTAAACTAGGTATAAATCCCTATGTCACAAGATGGGTTGCCAACTGGCTGACTGACACAACCCACACTGTGAAAGTAGCAGACTCCAATTCTGATTTTGGACTAGTGACAAGTGAGTACCACAGGGTTCAGTCCTGGGTCCTGTCCTGTTTGGTATCTACTTCCCTGAAGTACAGGTTAATATGGAAGGTCTCTGGCTAATGAAGTTCTCAGATGACTGCAAACTAGGAGCCATAATCTAGACTACTAACGATGTGGACATCCTACAAAAGGGCCTCACTGATTCAGATGCCTGGTGTCAAAGCCATGGCCTCAAGCTCAATGCCAAAAAGTGCATTGTCATCCCCTTTGGAAAAACTCTGTACCTATGAACTACAAGATAGGCGGTAGTATACTTAACACCGAAAGTGTGATAAGATACCTTGGGACACAGGTGGACAGTAGACTCTCCTTTGATAATCACATTGCCACAGTAGTCAGGAAATCCTTCTACATGGCACACCTCATCACAAAAGATGTCTCATGCAGAATAAAAGAGGTCATTGTTCCCCTCTACTCATCACTCATTAGATCCATTATAGAGTACAATGCCCCTTTTGCTATGTACCTCACAAGACATCTACAACAACTGGAAAGCCTGCAGAAATACCTCACAAAGAGGATTAGCAGCCTCAAATACATGCCATACACAGACCGTCTCAAAACACTACAGCTTTACTCTGTCGCATATCGCCTACTCAGAGGTGATCTCTGCATACATACAAAGCTATGCCAAACACAGAGCTGTTGGACATGCTCCACTTAAAGAAATCCCAATCCCTCCAAGCATCGGCCCAAAAACCCAGAATGAAATACTAAAGGAGGGGGTGTATCCATTTTCATAAAGGATACCCACACCTCCAGGTTAGTGGCACAGCACGAGGCCTTGGAGACCATGCAAGTGCAACTAACATTGGGCAAAGCTGCTTATCAGATCATAGCCTGCTACAGATCACATACCTTGTCTCAGGACCCTCACTCAGTATTCCTGAGAACACTGGGAAATATAAAGGTCCTACCAAACACCATGATATGAGGAGATTTCAACTACCCAAACATTGACTGGGAGAATTACTTGAGTACAAAGTCCTTTGCCCAATGCTTCCTAGAGTTTATAAACGCAAACGGCCTGGAACAGCTGGTCACCATGCCCACTACAGGTGACAACATACTGTACCTGATTATCACCAACATGGGGAATCAGTGTTCCACACCAGAGGTAAACCCCTCACTGGTAATATCAGATCATGAAGTAATCACACTAGACATCCACATCCCGACCCCCCCCCCAGTCAACAAAACCACTGTGAAAAACTTTTCAAAAGCAAACTTCACACTTCTCAAGACTGAAGTGGAAAATGTCAAAGCCCCCTTGTTACAGGATAATGCTACCCAATCTGCAGAATCCTTTACAAGTGCATTCTATGAGCATCTACAGGGATGCATGGATCGAGCCATCCCAATTAAAACCAAGACTCACTCCTCCAAAAAGAAGAAATCAATCTGGTGGTCCTTGTCCATAAATAAGCTATACAACAGAAGGAGGAAACTAACACATGATAGAGCAAAATTCCAAAAAGGAAAGGCATCACTGATCATTATTAGCAAGAAGCTACGATCTCTCATAAAATAATCCAAGTCCAGTTTCTAAATAAAAATTGCCAAGGAATCTAAAGATAACCACAAAGCCTTCTTTAGCTATATCAAACATTTAGGTGGCAACTCTCAGATATGCTTTCAGCTACTGCAAAATGGCAAAAAATACACTGAACCAACTGACATTGCCAACATCCTGGTGGACAAGTTCAGTGCAAACTTCACCCCTCCTCGCCCTCAAAAGGGCCCGTGTCCATCCCAGAAGAATGCAGAGCCCCAGACTTCATGGACATGCAGGTAAAAACAGCCCTCTCCAAAGCTAAGAACACAGCATCAATGGGACTGGATAGTGTTCCAGGCTGTGTCTTACACGAGCTCCAAAAGGAACTAAACCCTCACCTACATTCACTGTTCAGATTCAACCTTACCACAGGCTATGTACCCAAAGAATGGCATACAGCAACAGTCATCCCGCTCCACAAAGGTGGTGCTACAACAGAACCTGGGAACTATCGCCATATAAGCCTGACCAGCCTGGTCTGCAAAGCTATGGAGCGAATTATCATGGATCTCATAAACAGAGGCATTGGGAACCTCCAGATACTGGACCCTACCCAATTTGGCTTTGTAAAAGGCAGATCCTGCCTCCTAAACCTAGTTGACTTCTTTGAAACAATTACCAAGGCCATAGATGAAGAGAAGGTAGTCCATGCAGCCTACCTGGACCACACTAAGGCCTTTGACACCATTCCCCACTCTGGCATCAAATACAAGCTTACCAGCTTGAACATGAACCCCTATGTCATGAGATGGGTGGCCAACTGGCTCATGGATAGAACACACATGGTCAGAGTTGCAGGTGCCATGTCCGACTCTAAACCAGTCACAAGTGGCATCCAATAGGTCTCGGTCCAGGGACCCCTCCTGTTCAGTATATACTTCTCTGAGGTACAGGCAAGCACGAGGAGGACTATGGCTGACCAAGTTCCCAGATGACTGTAAACTGGGGGCCATAATCGACTCTCTGGCTGACACAGATATCCTCCAGAAGGGTCTTACAAAGACAGATACCTGGTGTCAAAACCATGGCCTCAAGCTGAATGGCAAAAAATGCATAGTCATCCCCTTTGGAAAAAACAAAGTGCCCACAAATTACCACATAGGTGGTAATCCATTAGGTACGGAAAATGTAATTAGGGACCTGGGGACCCAGGTAGATAGTAACCTCTCCTTTGATAATCACATTGGCAAAGTGGTTAGTTATTCCTTCTATGTAGCCCACCTAATCATGAAAGGGTTCACCTCTAGATCAAGAGAGGTCATTGTGCCCCTCCACTCATCACTCATTAGGCCCATAATAGAGTACAATGCCCCATTTGGTATGTACCTTAATTGGCACATGCAACAGCTGGTAAGACCACAGAAGTACTTCACCAAGAGGATCATGGGCCTCAAAGAGATGCCCTATGCATCTCGACTAAAGAAACTCCAGCTCTACTTGGTTGCTTACTGCCTGCTCAGAGGTGATCTATACCTGACGTATAAGGCCATGTCCAACCGGGAATTAATGGACATGCTCCACCTCAAGAAAAACAAATCTCTTAGAGCCACATGCTCCAGTGAATTAAACCTCAGCAAACCAATAAACAGGACATTCTGGAGGGATAGATTCCTGTCCCGGACTTCCCTCACTCTGGAATAGAATCCAAGTTGATATTAGGCAGAGCCCCTTGCAGACTCTCTTCAAGAGGAATCTTGATGAGTGGATGGGAAATTTTAAATTTACCCCTGGGATCACTTCAGTGGCCCTGCTAGACAGATGCCCAGGAAACTAATTTAAAAGGGAGGCGAAAGCCAACACATTCTGGTTAGGCTTATAAATGCCCTTGGGCAGATAGCCTAGTACCTACCTATGAACCTATGAGCCTACATGGTCTAGGGACTTAAACCTTGCCACCACAATAAACAGAACATGCCAGAGGGATTGATTCCTGTCCCACAGACTTCACATACTCCAGAATAAATTACCTATCTATATCAAACAAAGCTCCCCATTAGCACTCTTCAAGGAAAAGCTTGATTATTGGATGGGAAATAGGAAATTCACCCTGGGGATCATGTCTGTGTCTCTGCACGACAGTGGCACAGGAAAATAAATTTCTTGGGTGGCAAGAACCAGGGTACCTTTTTGGCTGGCCTTGTATAGGCCCCAGGGCCAATAGACTACTTCCTACCTATGAACCTTTCAGCCTTGCCTAAAAAAGGCAATATGGGGACAGCACAAGCCTTGGCCAGTATTCAGAAGCATAGGGGCAACAGGTGCAAACCATCTGTAGTGAAGCAACAAGGCTTGTCTATCATGTCATCACAGGCAGACAGAGACTGGATCCCCTTTGAATGACACCAGAAGCTCAGCCAATTGTTGAAGTTTATCATCTTTCTGTTATATTGCAGTATCATGTAGGTGAAGGTAAGATGCTACTCAAGGTTTGACCCTGTGTGTGCCAGCATGTGGTGCATCAACCCATATATGATATGGTCATGGCCTATGCATACAATACACTCACAATACACCTAGTATGATAAGCCTGCTGAGGTTAGCAAATGTGAAAAAAACCTTTGTGCAAACTGTAAGCAAATAATGTCTGTAATGCACCCTGTAACTCCATATTGCTTGCTGAAGTGTAAAGACGTACTTAGTTTGGATTAAGAACACTGCACTTGCCAACTGTGTGTGTCTCCCTGGGGAGGAGCAACCTTTTTGGAAACTACTCACACACCTTAAAAGTGGTATACTCATCTTTGTCAAGTTTGATGATGTCACCATCCTACAAATATACCTGTGGAAAGGTGAAATCCCAGTAGTGTGTATAGCGTGTCATGTAAATGCATACTGCTGCATTATCATAATGTAGTTAGGTAGGGGTTTGAATCCTGCACTTGCCAACTGTGTGTGTGTGTTTCCCTGGGGAGGAGCAACCTTTTTGGAGACTACTCAAACACCTTAAAAGTGGTATAGTCATCTTTGTCAAGTCCGATGATGTCACCATCCTACAAATATACCTGTGGAAAGGTAAAATCCCAGTAATGTGTATAGCGCGTCGTGTAAATGCGTACTGCTGTAGTATCATAATGTAGTTAGGTACGGGGTTGAATCCTGCACTTGCCAAGTGTGTGTGTGTGTGTGTGTGTGTGTGTGTGTGTGTGTGTGTGTGTGTGGGGAGGAGCAACCTTTTTGGAGACTACTCAAACACCTTAAAAGTGGTATACTCATCTTTGTCAAGTCCTATGATGTCACCATCCTACAAATATACCTGTGGAAAGGTGAAATCCCAGTAATGTGTATAGCGCGTTGTGTAAATGCATACTGCTGTAGTATCATAATGTAGTTAGGAAAGAGTTTGAATCTCGCACTTGCTGACTGTGTGTGTGTATCTGTGCTCCAGGTGTGTGACACCATTGGCCAATGTGGAGTGGGTTTTGATTTTTATAGTGTATGACATATCACAATGACAACTGTATGTGCATTACACATGTAAGGTAGCTGTGGGGCAAATCCATATACATACATGTGACCTCAAGTATTTCATAGGTGGGTACTCTGCTTTCTCCATGAACACATGTGTTATCTTTGCCAGAGCATGTTGGCGCTTTCTAGACCTTAGGTCACTTCTGTATGCTTGTGACAAGCTTAGCCACTGCAGTGATCCCTGGCCTATGGCTTCCATTTCACATCCACTCATCACGGTTTCTATTAAAGAGTGTTAGTGAGGGTTTATGCTTGAGGTATATTTGAAACCTGTTCCAAAGCAAGCAAAGTCTGGCAAAGATGACTAATCATTATAGGTGTGCAAAAACCTCTGTGGATCTGCATGCAAACCCTTTATTGCTTATGTGCTCCACGGAGGGATTTCCAAAACCCTTTTTAATGTGATTATCAAAGGAGAGAAGACTTAACACATGGCTCTGTGTATACATTAGTATCTGTTCCACATTTTGGGGGCTACTACCTATGTGGTACTCTGGGGATTCTTTGTTTTCTAAAAGTGGATAACTATGCTTTCTTAGGCTTATAGCTTTACAGCATGAGTTTGACACCAGGTATCTATCTGTATGATACCCTTTTGGAGGATGTATGTGTCATCTGGAGAATAAAGTATAGCCCATAGTATGCATTTTCATCAAACATTGACAGACATATCCCTACTGTGTTTGCTTGTACCTAAGAAAGCTATATGCCAAACAGTAGTGGTCCCAGGACTGAGTGCAGGTGAATACCACTTGTTACTGGCATAAAATAGTACATGGAGGCTGCAAATGTTACTGTGTGTCTTACGTCTGTGTGTCAGTTGTCAAGCCATCATCTAACAATTGTTTATGGTTAGTCTGTTGAGATTATGTCTAACACCAGTATGTGGGATGGGTATGATTTACTAGTGAGCTATAGCTTGGCAGTGTTGATCATCTTCTAGGATGGTCTATGGACAGCCCCCCCCCCAACATTGCTAGGGCTGATACTGGCACTACGGGAGCGGCTGTGACTTGCTGGATGTCCATGGTGACCTCCAGCTGCTGATGTTGCTGGCATACATCTCTCAAACACTCAGGTACATATTTGAACAGAGGCAGGGAAAAGTAGAAAAAAAGTCAGGGACACCTTTAAAATATTAGTGCCATTAAGTTGAGACTTTGAGAGAACCAGAGCATATAGATTAATACAACTTTTCTGAAGTAAAAGAAGTGTTTAACTCTTAATTATTGGCATTACTCATTACGTGTAATTCACCATCTTTCTGGCCAAAGTCAGTAGTTTTCGGAGGGATTCAGAGGGACGAGCTAAATTTTGTTTCAAAATTAGGGACATCCCTGAAAATTAGGGACAGTTGGGAGGTATGGCTTCTGTCCTAAACAGATATGCCAGTGTTTGTCCTGCTATGATACTGTGTGAGTGTTGTAAAGTGATGGTGTAACATTATTTCCTGCTAGAATGGCTGCTTCTCTTATCACAGTCATGTAATGTAATCCCACAACAACTGTTGGTAAAGATCCACAGAACAAATTGTGTGGTATGGCATTCCTATTTTTCCTTTACATTCACTCATTCTGATGCATGATATATTTATTTCAGCACCAACTTGTTGTATATCTACCGTGGCTTAGTGGTACTTCATGCAGTGTAGTGTGTACAAGGTCTGGGGTTCGAGAATGACAGAGGTGTTTTATTTTGCTGTTGAGCAGAACCAGGGTCCTCACATACAGAGTGACTAAGGCACTTTTAAGCAGTTGTAAGTGGGTTTGCGTGATGTTTAGCAATACTTAGCTAAGCACAAATAAGCGCACACTCGCGCAAACCCGCTAACTACTGCTTAATAGTGCTTACTCCCGCTAACCCCTGCGCTCATTTCTTTGAAAGAAAAGAAAATGGTAAGATAGGAAAGTGGTGAAAAAGGGGCACAAAGAGGGAAAGACAGTAGGGAAAATAGCTCGGGATGTGCAGGACAGGTGTAGGGAAGGTTCATAGCTGCCCATTTCTTTAACAGTAACAGCTGTGCATATGGAATAAATTTGGAGGTAAATATGAAACCTTCAACCCCTGAGAGAGGGGTGAGGGCAACAAAGTATGTTGTACTGCCAATTAAATTACATTTTATGTGTCCAGGGGATATGTGTGCAAAATGGACAGCTATGTATGGGGCATAATTTTATTTTTGGGAGCAGATTGCCCTTTTTTTTTCAGGTGAGAGTGGAATGTGGGGTAGGGGAAGTGCATATATTTGGGGAGGTAGGTTGGGGAGGTAAACAGACAAGACAAACAAGATGCATACAGGGGCGGAATATGACACGTGGTGGGTGAACACCATTGACAGGGAGGGATGTTTGGAAATTGCAAGCCCATGAGCCCACAGATGGCAACAGTGAAACTGAGATCCCCACCCATGGGCAGTCACCACTGCACTTTCACAGCCCAGAGGTTGGCTGTGCTGGGGGCTGTGTAGGACGGGCAGACTGACCCGGGAGTTGCGCCACTCAAGCTGGCATAGAGGTTCTACAACAGAATGCTCGATCTCTCTACGCACCACAGCCTGGACTGTTCGAAGGGTGATAGGTGGCCCTCCTCCACCCATGCCTGTATGGGGGGGTCGAGCCCCATCCCCTGCAGCACTTCCACCTGAAGGTGGCACAGGGCCAATGGAGGAGGAGGTCCCAGGCTGGACAACGGACCTGCTGGTGCCATGTGCCACAGGTGGGTCCGCTGGGACCGGCCTTCCCATACGAACTATGTTTTGGAGAATTTAATAAAGATATGGGTTAGTAACAGTCAACAGCATTTCCAGTTAGTTAGAACAGCATGCAGAAGTATTCCCATTAACCCAACACACCAGAGTTTCAACAGTTGAAAAGCAAGCACAACACATGCGTATATAGAACAATAGTGGACATTACAACAGCATGCAGGTTTAATTGATGGCAACAGGCCACCAACATTGTGGTATTTGAACAGGGCACATGCATAGAAATGAATGCAAATATTTATAAACCAATAGGACATATGTCCCAACAAATGTTTTGAGATTAGACATACCCATTGAGGTGTGGGATTGCATGTTTTATGCACATACTGTAGGGTGGAAAAGATAGCTCAATTAACAACTTAGATATCCCTCTAGTTTACAATACATTCCTATCAACTGCAGTTTTATGTCCCTTACATGTATTATTACACTACCCAATGTCCTTCTATTGTGCAATTGGATTTTGCTAGATCATTATATACATGAGCTGTATCTGACATACAAACTGTCCAGGATGCAGATGTTACTGCTACATATTTTGAGTGTTGCTCACACACACTACTGCTGAGATGGTTCACTGACAGCTCTACTTTCATATAATTATCTAGATATGTTCAGGTGAAATTATCAGTTATATATTAAAGCTCCCTACATTTCTGGCAGTACACTGACATTTCTGGGGGACACAATACCAAGCTGCTCATGTGCCAGATTAACCTGTACATGCTGGGCATGAACCAACAGTTAAGGGCTGTAAATATGCATAAATGCTACTGGCACTCCCTTCATCCACTTTATATGGGCCTACCCAAGTGTGGGTTAACTAACACTGCTTAATACAACAGTACTATTTCTAAAATGCAACAGTACAACAACATATCAAAGAAAATCACACAGACGCACTCCAGGAATTATACCTTTATTAAAGAATTATTACACCTTTATTTATTGGGTTAAAACACTTTTTTGAAGGCTATCTCATTTATTTTATATAACAGTACATGCAGAATAATTATTAAAGAATTATTATACCTTTATTTATTGAGTTAAAACACTTTTTTGAAGGCTCTCTCATTTATTTTATGTAACAGTATATGCAGAATAATTACTAACCTGCCTGGTGACACAGCCTTTGTGGCCTATCTTCATGGGCTTGCTGATTCATAGCCCGGACACCTGCAGCTGTGAAGTAAATGCAGTGATAATGAGACATACCTATCCATTGTATAGACAAGAATAGCAATTCTTAAATACTTAATACAATGGCTACTTACTCAGTAGTGGGGCATTTGCCATCCCACGGGCCTCCTGGATCCACTGGTCCAGTTGATCCTCCTTAAGTCGCTTCAGGTCAGAGTAATGGTGCCTGACCTGTTCACCAGTCCGAGGAACATCAGTGGCACTGGTGAGATCACGAGCTAGACAGTTCCAGGCTTCTGTTTTGTATTGGGTGCCCTGGTACTGGCCCCACAGGAGTCTTTCCTCATGATTGTGGCAAAGGAGCCAAACCATTACTTTGGTCTCCTCAGTGCCCCAACGTTGTACTCTAAATTGAGTGCCTTCTCCAACACCAGCCATGCTGACTGCAGAAGGGAGCTACAACCAGTTATGGCAAGTATTCCCACCTGCGGAGCTTAAATATGCCTCATTTCCCGGACTTATTTGTGATTGGCCAGTTTTGAAAAAACTCAGCTGTAGGCACACCTGCTTAGCAATATTTAATATTCCTTTGATAGATATGTATCTGTTGACAGTGCATGGTTATGAAATGCTGTCATGGCTTAGTGGTTATGTACTGTGACTATAGTGCACAGTATCCCGTATTCGAGCCCTGTCACTGTTTTTTATTTTCCTACTGGCCAGACCTGAATGGTTAAGGTACAGTGAAGAAGGTGTGGCTGTGTTTAGCCGACTTTGCTCAGCGTTGCTCGACGTTGCCTGACGTTGCCCGACATTGTGCTGGTTAGCGCGGTGCGCAGCTACGGGCAAACATGTTCTATTTGCGCGATGTGCAGCTCCACGCAAAGATATTGCACTAGTTAACGCAGTGCTCAGCTATGAGCAATTAAATATAAATATGCTCAATACTGGTAAAATATGCTTAGCAGTGCTTTACATTGCTTAAAATAATTTACACATGCATCAGTATGCATAACCATTTCACCTTCCTATATATATATATATATATATATATATATATATATATATATATAAAATTTGTTCACTACTACATATACCAAACTTTACATAATACATGTCAGGAAAATATTTTTGTATACAGATTTCCAACAGAAAATGGAAAGTGTAGTGGTTGGACTCGAACCGGGAATGCCTTGTCTTTGTGCGAAGGCTCTAACCACTACACTATCGCTATTTCACTTCATTTGCATATATTATTCTTATTATCCTCTTCGGTGTCTAAACTGCTAACTGTAGCTAAGCAATGGGCAAACCCGCGCAAATACGGGCAGCTATATTGGAAATGAAAAAAAAAAAACATTTCTTTTACTTTTTAAATTTGTACGGGGTTTACTATATGGGGGAGTGTAGTGTTAGAATGTACACATGTGAACGGACTCGCTCATGTAACTAGACATTTCCCGAGTTTCAAACTTGCAGGGGAGTGGATTTCTGGACTGATCGGCAGTTCGACACACCTTCTACACTCGTCCACGCACCATGTTAGTTTTAGAGTTGAGGCAGCGCACCCTCATTAATATGCATGGCGCGCTGCCGTCTTACTCTTAGACTGGCTCTTCCATGTAAGACTAATTTAGTCTTACACGGAAGATTAGTGAATCCTGGGGAATGACTAACACAACGTGCACAAATGTGCAAGTTCGCACTCCTACAAAATCACCCTCCCCTCACAATAATTTGTGGTCAAATGACATTAAGGTACATTCACACAAAGATTAACAAAACATAATACTGACATACAGATAAGTAGTGCACACATATATATATATATATATATATATATATATATATATATATATATATATATATATATATATACACACACACACACATATATATATATATATATATATATATATATATATATATATATACACACACACACACACACACACACACACACACACACACACACACATTGCTGATGTACCATCCACAAAGTGTGTTGACTTCAGGATGTTTCACTATAATAATACAGACTTAATTTTATCCAAAGTAATATTTTCAGTTTGTTCATCACAAAGAGACTCTTCCCATCTTCACCCATTTCTACTACCTGCGATTGGACTGACAGTGCAGTTTACGTACATCAGTCTACTTCTAAATTTCAAAGTTTCAAAACTTCGAATTTCTTATGGTCAAGATCATAAGACTGAAGTTTTGAAACTTTGAAATGTAAAAAAAAATAAAAAATAAAAACAAAAAAAATCTTTTTTACATGTTTTTTCAGGGGACCCCCCTGCAGATCCCCTGTTAATTAAATATACCAACTCCGAGATTGCACTACAGTGAGGAAAACACTAAATATACCATTCCACACTGTATGACAATTTCCATTTAAAGGTTAGAAGTTTCAACACCCTCATCTTCTCCCAAAACTGCAAGATCACTAAAAAATCTTTGCTTTCAGGAACAGCTGCACCCCCCCCCCAGTAATCCTATTTCCCTTCTGGCCTGGACTGTACCAGAACTCTCAATAATTGGTGGCAGTGTAATAATTGTGTCGCATGAGATGTGCCTGAAACATGCCACATGTTACAGTGTGATCAGACCTCAAAACAAACAGCAACACCCATAAATAAATAAATAAATAAAATGTACACTAGTTATACTACCATCTCGATCTGTTTCAGCATTTTTTAATTACTGGACAAATTAATACATCATTACAAAAAAAAAAGAATAAATGGAAAATAGTGCATACTGGGTCAAAACCAAGATTATCCTTTCAGTTACTGCAGTGTTATTGCTATAGGTTGCCACAAAAACTTCCCACTTGACATTGACAGGATAATAGCAAGACTCTATATACCGGCCCTGCTATCCTTGCTCCCTTTTTTTATGTGGAGATCGAGTGGCTAGTGGCTAGGGTATCCACATCAAAATCAAATCACTATTCATATTCATTCCAGTGCTCATGGCAACAAAATGCTCCTTCATCTCCTGGGATACCACAGTCTTCTAACTGATCATATGTAGCGACTCCTGACCTTCAGCACACATAAAGTGGACTCGCAATATGGGTGTATGTCATACAAGATCTAACGTTCAAAAGACTGAAAACTCAAAAAGAGTGAAAACTCAGAATATTGAAAATGGGAAGTTGCCATTTCTCCACTGTTTACGGTCTTGGGAATCGATACATATAATTAATTAGCAGTGGGGGTGGGGTGTGCTCCATTAACAATGTTTCCAATATTCTGAGCTTTTGATATTTTGGGTTTTCAGTGTTTTGAACGATACACGTGTAGATCTGAAATATAAGTTTTGTTTTTTGTTTTATTGTTTTTGTGTGTGTGTGTGGTAGGTTGGAAAACATCAACAGGACAGATAACTGGGGTGTCAAAACTTTTTTTTCTGAGAATAACAAAGGTGCAATTAATGGTTAGACTAAAAGCACAGCAGTACCACCCGAGTACAAATGATTCACTGCCTGCATACAGTAGTTTAGCTACATCACAGCAGATACACAGTGACTTCCAAGTATGTTTATGTCACTTGCATACCAAACATTCCTGACCTCAGTTTAAGTTCATATTAATCTTGATATTGCACTAAAAACAAAAACATCTTCTACTTAACACTGAAGACTTAAACAGGAACAGTCAAAATGACACACATTTTGTTCTCCTTTTTAACATCAAAGTATTCCAAAATGGGTCGAGAGTCGAGATACACAAGGAATGCGATTATCTGGCCATCTTAACACTGCTGTGGCTGTTTTTGCCAGGGTGCCATATGTGACAATTTCAGCACCTATCAACATAGCTAACTTTGTAATTTGCTCTATGTTTAAATGAAAAAAAAAAACTGTCCTTAAAATATAAAGGCATATAGCACAATTTGTAAATGCAGAAAATTCACACCAAAAATGTAAATGTAATATATGGTTATGAATCACAACAATTACACACTGTGGGTGTGTTGTTGTTTAGCTATAAGAGCACACCTTGCCATGTCTTACTGACTTTTTAAGTGGAGACATTGTCACATATTTGAACTATTAGTGTACAAATAATAAGTCCGGCTGCAAGGTTGTTTTAATCACACAGTACTGTCCCAGATCCTAATTGGCTCAGGAAATTCTAGAATGCACTATGCTGAACATGCTCTTCAGAATATATATATACTTGAATTTGAGAAGGACACAATTGCTACAAACATCTTCCAAAGAGAGGGAGCACAGCTAGTCCGTTCAAAACTACATGTCCAGTTTTTCAAAGATCATGTCTCTAGTGCTGACACAGGAACACGGTGATTTGGTTAGCTCTCCTGGTGCAAAAGGCCCAGATGGTAGGCATGAAGTGAGATGCCATTTATCAGGATTCCTTTTTGAGAAACACAGCATAAGGAGAGATCTGTCACAAGGTCACACTAAGAAATCCTGCGACAGAACTCTGCAGGCAGCTATCCTGGTAAGAAGTGTGAGTTTGAAAGTAGGGTCTCTCTCTCTCTCACACACACACACACACACACATGCTTCCTGTTCTGTCAGTATTTGGGGGAGGGGGGTCTTTAGGACAGCAAAATAGAATATCTCAATTGCCTGGAACATGATGGCCTGGCAGCATAGCTCTCAACATCTTTTCTCAAGAATCAGGGACAAAGTAAAAAATAACTGGGGACAAAGGCGTAAAATCTGGAGCATTTTTTAAATATTGCCCCTAATTCGCTCAAAATTAATAGAACGATATATTTTGCACCAACATGCATTTCCTGAAGAATAAGGGGCAGGAAACTCTAATGCCTTGGCATTGCTGACTGAATGCGATTGTCACTGAATTACTAGAAAAGTAAACTTTTTACTAGGGAAAGTGGAGACAAAATCATTGGATGTTCTACAAAATAAAGGACATCTGAAAACTATGCCTGCCAGAGATGCCTACTGGGTGACATAGGGTGCAATGACCACTGGAAGGATTGAATGATTTATTAAATGACCTGGACACCAGAAGGTAGGAAGGGGATCTAAATTACAAAAATGAGAAAATAATCTTCGATGTAATGCCTGCCAACATTGACAGGTATATACTCCAATGAGCATAAATATTTAATCTGTCATTAATTCATGGAGGGAAAGAACAATTCTGCACTAAGTAACTAACCTGGTAAGCCCACTGGACAAAAATGTCCCTTTTCAGTGGCAACCGAGAAGCTTTGTGTGGCAAAATGACTTGCTTAAAGATATACAGCAGGCAAAAAAAAGCGCAGTGAGACAAACCATATAGTAAACAGCCTTAGTGCAAATTGCCAAAATCAGTGGATGGGGCTGAGGTACCTTTCAATATTTTTCCTTTGATTTACATTAATGCTCTGTTTCAGTAGTCATTAGTACCACTTCATTAAAGACTTCTTCTACATACAACAAAGGGGAAACGATCTGTAAGTAATAGTAATCGCAAAAGTAAAATTTTAAAAATGCTGATGAATATATTTGTTTAATGGCAGAAGAAAAATGTTATCAAGCCTGACCTTTACGCATAATTAACATTTAACTGCTCCGTCTCCTTCACCCTCACTCTACTTGTCCCCTGTTTTGTTGAATGTTTCCATAGGGTTCTCCAACAACACCCATTCTGGTAGCCCATTCCATGGGTCCTGAACATGAAAAAATAGTTTTGCGGACCCAGGGACTAGCCAGTCCCTACAAGCTATTGCCTCAGCCTTCCTCATACTCCAGCCTGTGTCCCTCCTGCTGCGGATGATCCATTCACACCTCCTGTGCATCCAGGTGGAAACAAATCATAAACTCCCTACCTGTTTTGGTCTCTAGTGAGAACACCTCTCTCTCCTCTAGTGTCTGTTCATATCCTCTCCCCTCCAGCCCATGCACTTTTTTGGTGGTTTGCTGATGATCCTCTTGCTGCAGGGTCTCCTGAACTGTACATAAAACTTCAGTTTGAGTCTAAGTAAAGTCTAGCAATGTAGAAGCATAACCTCTGTTACTGAAGTCTATACTCTTAAGTCTACACCACAACATTCTGTCCAGTGTTGACTCTGCCCTGTTTCTTCCATCTTAATAGTCCAAAGTATAATCAGCACCTCCAGATCCCTTTCTTGCTCTACTGTCATCAGTTCTACGCCTTTGGCCCACACATCACATCAGGGTTATTGTGGCCCAAATCTAGCACTCAGAAGTGGTCTGCTATAAGCCTGAAATGGCACCTTTCTGCCCATTTAGGCAGCCATTATAATTCCTTTAAAATCACCCCTTCCCCATCTTACACGTCTGCTACCACTGCTGTTACTACATCTATCTATGTGTCATTAGAGAAGAGACAAATCCTGATATGTCTGAACCAAACACAGCGAAGAATACTTGTCCTACGACTGACATCTGTTGTCCTCTGTTACTCTGCTAGTCACTGTAGTTATTCCTCACTGTCCTTCTCACCAAAACTTTCCATTTCCTACCCTTCATGCAGCAGTTTAGTCCCTCCAGCTTGATCTTACCCACAGCCTTCCAATTTACCTGTCATTTGTCAATGTAGCACTGAGGTAAAAGTCTTGGTGAAGTCCTGATACACCATGTTTACCAATGATCTCCTACCAAGTCTTCCTGCAACCTTGGCATGAAACTGAATTGTGTTGAACAGGTGGTTGTATCCATGGACTTGTGTTTCTGGTGTCCTGGAGATTGCTGGCCTATACAAAAGCAACCATCTTTTCCTACAGGATTCTCCGAATGACTTTCCATACTGCAGCTGATAAGTTAAAAGTCTGTACTTGCTGCCAGTCCAGAAGTATGGTGTTCTTCTGAGTGACCAGTAACCCCGGTTTGGGAATTAGCTGAATGAGTCAGGAGGGTTAGCCAGAGAATATGATTCCACTGCAAATGGCCAACTGTTCTGTTTCAGGGAAGGATGAGGGATTAACCACTGCTTGTATGACCACTGGTAGAGATGCTGGGTCATGTCAAGACATACAAGTTCAAATGATAAAACTACTACTGTTACTGAATGTAGCTTCTTTCAAGGAATTCTGACCAGCCATCACAGAATGATGCCTCCTGTAGCCATCTGCCTAACCCCAATGAATACTTGCTTCCAGCTTCTAGGGATTTGCAGCCATCATGCTCTACCCTTTAAGCAGCTGAAGGATATGCCCAGTAAGGAAGATGTCTGGGATCATACTTGAAATGTAGCTACAGAGGAACTTTGGGAAGGGTCAGCACTCCCTTAGAACTATTGAAGATTTAACCTATGAGCCTCTGAAAGATTTTGGGGGCCATCAAGCTCCCCAACTGCATTCTGTGTAATCTACACCATCACAGTTGCATTTAAAGCTGCATAAGTTTTAATTATGTGAGTCAAATTTTATTTGCTAGAACCAATAATTTCGATCCAATACTAAGCATTTGGCTCTCTGCATCTTTCCCTCAAATTCCTCCACTGTCTTCCATGGAAGTGCTCTCTCTTTATTACTCTGTTTAGGTCCTGGGAATCAAATCATATCCTTATTTTACTGTGTTTTACCACTATTGCCATAATGTTGACCCAGTCTGTTGGTCCAATGTGTCTTACAATAACCAGCATCTGTTCGATTCTTTCAGTTGCAATATGTAGTTTCTCATGATCACTGGCACTCGGAGTGGAATAAGAATCAATGTGCCAATTTTGAGTCCACGTTTATATTGTACCTCTGGCAAATATCACAGTCCAGTAAACAAATCACCATATCCTCAAAAAAGCTGTTCTTCAGATGTCCCTTCCGTAGTGCCTTTGGCTTTTTCTTGAAACACCTGCACAGGTGTGTGAGTGGTCATTTCTGTGACACTGAGATTTATTTGGTCTGCATCTGTGCTAAGCACTGTCTTCCTAAATATGGGACTGAGCATGGCCTCCATGGATCTATCCAATAATGTCCACCTACTCAGGATATTTCAATTACTGCTGGGACTTTATTTGAAAAAACAGATTTAACTTTTATTTATATATATATATATATATATATATATATATATATATATATATATAGGTCTACCTGAAAACGCCGAAATCGCAGATCACCGACAACGAGAACACTGACACTGGAAGATCGACAACGGAGAAGACCGACAGTTGAGAATCCTGACGCTGAGTTAAGGTAAGTGTGTGATAGGGACGGACGTTAGGGTCAGGGTGTGGGTAAGGTAAGTGTGTGATAGTGACTTATGTTAGAGTAGGGTGCAGGTCAGGTAAGTGTGCGATAGTGACAGAGTTTAGGTTTAGGGGCGGGTTAAGTGAGTTAGGGTGCGGGTAAGTTAAGCGTGCAATAGTGACGGACTTGAGGGTTAGGGGCGGATTAAGTGAGTTAGGGTTATGGTGCAGGTAAGGTAAGTGTGCAATAGTGACGGACCTTAGGGTTAGGGTTTGGGTTAAGGTTAGTGCATAGATAGTTGTGTATATAAGGTTTAGTGTAGGTTTGTAAGGTATTTGGTGTGCTTGTATTGTGTGTGTGTTTTTCGGGAAAGGTATTTGTTTTGTTGATTGTCAGGATTTTGGTTTGTCGGGCATGTGAAGTTTCGTGTTTTTGAACTTTTTTTTCCCTTTTTTTCGTGTTGGTTATTTTGTTGTCGGTGTTTTGGCATGTCACTATTATCAGGTAGACCCATATATATATATATATATATATATATATATATATATATATATATATATATATATATATATATATATATATATATATATATATATATATATATATATATATACATTTATCTTAATTTGTCCCCTTTTGATAGTTTTGTGACCTGAATATGTTATCATGGTATATACTGAATGCATACCTCTCAACTCTCCAGATTTTTGGCTCAAAGTTTTGCTGTTTCTCATAAAATTTATGTTTTTTCTGGCAAATCATTGAGGAATGAAGTCAGTAAGTGATGATAGACATTTGAATTGCAGACTTCAGATCCTTCAGAAAATGCATGCTAAATCTAAACCTATCATTATAGCAACTTTCTAAGTTTATAAGTGCAATGTTTAAAATCTTTCCCTGATTTTGCACCTTTGTCTCTCATTACTTTTGGCTTTCTCCATATTTCTTTCACTAGAAGGTTGAGAGGAATGACTGACTGATCCTATGTATTGTCCACTTCTAAGGCTTTGAACGAACTCTCATACAGCACATCAGACTCCACTCTATTACCAAGTCTAAAAACAAAATCATTGCCATTTATACTGAATTCTTCTGTCCACTGATCATGACATTTACAGCACTCATGCAATTTTGGTCCTTTCAAAGCTCTGTATTCAATAGATTCAACCTCATTTTATTTTCAGACTACAAACTCAGACAGCTTTCACCTGTTCACCCTGATCCGTGTTAATACTTTGCTCCTCTCATTCACCCTTTGTATGTTGCACATCTTAAAATTATTTGTTTTTTCATATTTTCTGCACAGAAACTTTTCACAAGGCAAGCTCAGCCTTCATGAATGTAGCCACATCTGTTACAGTGCTTTCATTTAGTAGGCACCACCTTCCCCTTTTATTTTCTACTACATCTAAATAGCATACCTTCCCTGCTAGTCTAACAACTTTCTGTGTATATAACAATATTTAAAATATGATCTTTGCCCCCAACATTTCACTATTATTTTTTTGTGTTTAGTTTGAGAAATGTGTTTGAAATATAAATTCATTGACCTTTCTTGACTGTGTTTCAAACAACAATGACATTGCTATTTTTAATTGCTATAGTCAGACATCTGACTGTAGCAATTTAATTAACAATAATAATGGCATTGTTAATTGCTACAGCCATACATCTGAGGTGTACACAGTCAACAAAGTGCTGTGCTTTGCTTAAGCTGAACACTCATTTTGGATTTGCTGGACTAATGTGCATTTTTGTAAAGCAAGTGAAGAATACTGTACTGTGGCTGGCTACTGCAGAGGTGTATTCAGTTTACAAAGTCAATGACGTTGATATAATTGTTGTATATAGGGGTCTGTCTGTGATTGAAAATGACTAGCCCTGCTATTTGCATAACTTAAACAGTCATTATTTGGCTTTGTTGTGCTAATGTGCTATTGTCTGAAATAAGCTGGAAAATTTTACTGTGGCTGGCTTCCGTGTATTTATATGAAACACACATTGGTGCGGCAATATTTTATTACATACACCTGAGGTTTACACAGTCAACAAATGATTATAATGCTGGCCATGGAAGCTGTTTGTGGATAAAAGTGACTGACCTTGCTGTCTGTCATTTGCATCACTTAAGCAGCCATATTCTGGCTATGCAGGACTAATGTGTATTTTAACATGCTAAAATACTTTACTATGGATAGTGTTTGTGAGACCCACACTCAAAAGACATTACTATGGCCATTATTTTATCAAAATCAGGCATGAAAAATCAACAATGTAGTTATATCTTCTGGGTATGGAAGCTGCCTGTGCAGGAAGGTAAGTGGCCACATTGATATTTGGTCAGTCTAAACAACCATTAGCTTGACTTTGAAGGGCTGGTGAGCATTTGTGTGTAGAAAGCTTTAGGTCTGTTCAGTTTCTAGTTTTCCAGCAAATTAATGACTGCAGTCACTAAATAATGGTGGACATCTGAGTTTCAAATGTGTTTTTGTCCAGGTGCTTTGGCTTCTGCTAACATCCCAAAGACCTGCCATAATCGAACTGCAATTTTTCCAGTCTTCCTGTAATTAACTCTGTAGGACGGCACAGTAATGCAGTGAGTAACTCTGTCATCTCACAGCAAGAGGTTCTGGGGTGTATTCATGCAGAGCTTGCATGCTCTCTCTGTATTCAAACGCATTTTGTCTGGGTAATCTAATTTCTTCCCTCACCACACAGACATGTGATAGGTGAACTGGCAATGAAAAATTATGTAGATTTGTTTGCAGTGTGTGTATTTCCCTACTTGATTAGTAAACTCTGTGGATGTTATCAGCTGACCCAAGCCTAACCTTCGACTTCCTACAACCATAATGCTCTGTTACATTCTCCTCTCTATTATTTTATTCATGTTGCCCCACCTTTTCACATACCATTCACCCTTAGACAATACCCCTGACCCCACGCCAGCATACATTCTCACACACAGGACCTGTTCTCACAATCTAACTACACCATCTACATTAACAGCCATTACCTCTTCTGTCATTCTTACATGCTACAATACAAAACCTACTACAGCCAAAAGTCCAATTTTGCTTAAAGTCAGTATTAGGCATCAACTAAAATCCCCCAAATTCAACTTCTCATTTCCTAACTCTTTTGAGTGATATACATCCTAATCCTGGCTCCCAATCTCATTCCACTACCACCACTCGGCAGTCTTACAACGTTAAGCCTGGTCACTCATGCTGCTTCAGGACTGCTCGTTCAACAGATAAACTGACAAAGCATATGCAATAAACTGCCAGAGATAGTACGCAGCCTGCCCTCCACTACCCTGATGGTTTACTGTTAACAGACAGCTGGCTGCAACATAAAATTAAAAATGAAAAAAAAATACTTCTCTCAGACTATAATATTTTGTGGCAGGACAGAACTGACATAAAAGGCAGGATGTAGCCATACTATGTATAAACTCTATCATACTGACACCATCTCCAATCTGCCTTCTCTCAAACTCAGAACTAATCCTTTTCCACCTAAAAAAAGGTCAGTGACCACAGTGCCCTCTATCTTGACGGGGAGTACATTCCCCCAGGAAATAGCACAAACACAGAAGATATTTTATCATGGTACCCACCAATATTAAACAGGAAGCAATCATTTTAGGAGGTCTAAAATCAAACTGGTATTCTGTTCTACCCACCCCATGTCTCCTATTAACCTGTAGAATCTCACACAAGTTATTTCTACTCCAACCAGACATAACAAATTAATCAATATATTTTCAACCCTTGACTCGGCACTCACATATGAACCTAGCAAAATCCACTCCCAGGGACCCTGGTTAGCTCTATGAGTGACCACCTTCCAGCCTTCATAATAACACAACCAACCCACACTTCAAAAGTTCATCACTACAACACTTTTCAACAACCTACCCAAGTTTAACAAAACTTCTTCCACAAACGGCCACTGACATCTGCTAAAAGTCATTATGCTGGACAATGCAGTCGCATACTTTCTAATGACACCTTCCGAAGATCAACTAAATCAAGTAGCCCCTTCTAGGCACAAAATAGTCAAATTCAATCCTGCCCCATGGTTTTCCAATACAACAAAACAACTTATGACACCAAGAAACAAACCCAGGAAGTCATAGCTTCAAAACAGAACACATGCTAATCTCCAATAGTTTAGAGAATTATGAAATTATGCTAAAAATCTAATCAGATGTAATAAAAAACTATTACACCACTCTTGAAGATACACCTGCCACAAAGTCTTAAATGTTTCTGGGCCTCCATTCAGAATCTATTAAATCATGGCCACTCATAACCACACTGATCCTATTGCCAAACAATTTAATCACACTTCAAACACTCAGTCACCTCCCCCACTAAACTCAAGTTTAATGCTTCAGTGTCTAATAGAGAAGAGCCTCCTCTCCTCAAACAACCTGGATTTGGGCCTCACCATAGAGTTACTACAGCACTGCTGAAGTTCACTAACCATGCTAATGCATACAGGAACTCAGGAAAAATATGCTTCTCTCTGTCCTGGACTTTTCTAAAGCATTTGAAACTGTATCCCACCAGAGCCTTCTCCTCCTCCTTTCCTCCCTAGGACTTGACTCCTCTTTCCTCTCTTGGTTTTACAACTACCTCTCTAACAGAGAATTGGTACTCAGATGGCAAAAACAAATCTCCCCTGTTTTACCCATCACAGTAGGCATCCCACAGGGTTTCATATTTAGTCCTGTACTCTTCAACATTTGTATTAACAACATCTTCTTCTTCTTCTTTCGGCTTTTCCAGGTTAGGGGTTGCCACAGCGGATCACCTGTCCACTCATGATTGGCAGTGGAGTTTTACAGTGTCAAATTGCCAGCCCGGCGCCCAACCTTCCACAGAAGGCACACACACACACCCACACCTAGGGCCAATTTAGAGTGTCCAATCCACCTACTGCATGTTTTTGGGATGCGGGAGGAAACCGGAGAACCCGGAGGAAACCCACACGACCACAGGGAGGACATGTAGACTCCGCACCGAAGGCATCCCAGCTGAGAATTGAACCGGAGAACCTCTTGCTGTGAGGCGGCAACGCTAACTGCTGCACCACCGTGGCTGCCCCATTTGTATTAACAACATGCATGCTGTTATTAATGATGCCACAATCATTTGTTCTGCTAAATCTGTTACAGAACACCAGGGAAAGACAAAAGGCATCCCTTCCACTGAATTTTGACTCCAAAAATCTCATCTACTATTAAATGCTAAAAAAAAAACAAGCATATACTCTGAACACCCAAAGCCCTAACTGACAAAAAAAATATTTTCCACCAACTCTGCTATCAACACACCAACTGAACTTGTCACTTATACAAAATCCCTTGGTGTCGTTATTGAAGAGCACTTAAAATTCACCATTCATATGTATAACAAGCCATCAAGAAAACCCACCAAAACCTAGACCTCCTATATTCTTGTTAGTACTTCATAAGAGATAATGCCCCTCCCAAAAATTGTATCTGTATATCTACTTCCCTCTCTTTTGTATGCTTCCCTGATGTTTTAACCAGCTTTCAACAAATTCCCCTAACAAAAATCAAACAATGCTATACCAAAATTTGCTGCAATTGATGATATTTCTTTTTCTTTTGGCTTTTCCCAGTTAGGGGTCACCACAGCAGATCACCTGTTTGCTCATGACTGGCAATGGAGTTTTATGGTGTTCAGTTGCCAGCTTGGCACCCAACCTTCCACAGAAGGCACACACTCACACTTAGAGCCAATTTAGAGTGTCCAATACACATACAGCATGTCTTTGGGATGTGGGAGGAAACTGGAGCACCTGGTGGAAACCCATGCAACCACAGGGAGGAAATGCAGACTCCACACAGAAGGCACCCCAACCGAGAATCGAACCGAAGAACCTCTTGCTGTGAGGTGGCAACGCTAACCGCTGCACCACCGCAGTCGCTGTATTTAAACTCATCAGTGCCAAGCATTAGAACAACTACACAATGGCAAAAGCTATGTCACTACTTGTCTTTAATCCAACTAACAAATATCCATAAAACATTTTGTAAATCTCAAAACTGCCATGACTTACTAAACAAAGTAGAACTTCATTCCCCAAAGAAACCACTACAATAGGCAGACAAACTTTTACTAACTATAACCAAACCCACAAGATCGCAACAGAAACCATATCTCACCCCAGCAGCTATCTTAATCAGCAGATCCATACAGGAATCTTATGTCTGCGCCATTTAGAAAAGATGATATCTCATCCCACTGCACACAGCAGGAGACTCTACAGGAGTCTCTAACTTTTGTCCCATTGCAATTCTCTCCCCTCTCTCAAAAATCCTAGAAAAATTTATCCAAATAACCTCTGTGGTGTCCCTCGAAGTCTCAAAAGAAGACTTGACTTGAACCAATTTGTGCTTCCCTACTTTCAGTACTGAATTTATACTTTGGAAAGGTTTAAAGAAAGTATTTCTACCACCTGTTATTATTTTGGATTTTTATTACGTGCCTGAATTCTAGGGAATCTTACATCTTTGACACAGAGAAGTTTCCTCACTAATTGTTTAGAAAATTCTATCCACACTCAACTGCTTCACTATCCACACTCAACTGCTTCACCATCTCCTCTCAGAACAGCTTTTAACCAATACTCAACACGGATTCTACCCTGGCCATAGTACAAATGCTGCACTATTATCTTTTCTAGATAATATAAACAACAAAAGGGACTGTGGCAGACTTATCTCTTCCATCTTTCTGGCTTGTCCAAAACCTTTGATACTGTCTCACATAGCAAATTCTTTGAATTGCAACATCTCAGCCTAATCCCTCTTTCACATTAGTCCTTTAAAAGCTACCTATCTGACAGACAGCAAACTGTTATATGGCAACACACTTTCTCTCCTTACTTCCCCATTACCACTAGCGTACCTCAAGGCTCAATTTTTACTCCACTTCTCTATATGATTTTCATTAATGACCTCTACACCTCTTCTAGGCAAGCATCACTTATATAGTATGCTGTTGGTTCAATGCTAATATGTTCATCTGACACTATGGAGCATCTTCTTTAAATCACACAAGAAGCCTTCACCTCTGTTAAAACTGGCTTCACAATGCCCAGTTATTACTTGTCTCCAAAAAAACAAAACTACTCCTATTCCTCCAAAAAGTACACCTTAAGGACAAATCCAGCTTCAAAATCTTTACACTTAACAATACAGAGACAGAAACTGAATCCCATACAAAACTGCTAGGTGTGGCAATTGTTGACAACCTCACATTTGAACTCCACATTCAAAGTAATATAAAAACTCACCAGAAAATTGGCATGCTTTACAGTCATAAAAACATTTTTACTAACATTGCTAAAAGCATCCCAACAACCCCTTGCCTCCCTTTCACCCTTATATGGTGCCCCTATCCTTACCAACTTGCTGTTAAAACTAAACTTGAAATATGCTACAACTAAGTTCTAAATTTTCTGCCAATAAACAATACTACATGAGTCTACTTCACTTGACCTAAAACTCATTTGAGGGACACCCATTTGACTGACACCCAATTGAACTAAACTTAATTTGACCTAAAACTCATTTGACTGACTCCCATTTCACCAACATGTAAGACATAGACTTGTTGTGGGTTTTCCTTCACCTGTGACTTGTTTGTGATAAAAAGAATAACTGTAACTTAGAGTGCTGACTGTTAGAATTCTGATAGTCATGTAGATAGTAGTATTGTAGTGTTTCTAAATGTGGGTTTTTCCATTTACATTTTCATGGGAAGTATCTAAAGTAATTTGGCAAATGTTTTGTGGGTTCCCAGCAGTAGTGGCAACGTGTAGAATACTGTAAGGCAAGTTAACGGTATATGCCCTTTTCCCCACTGTAGTGCGATCCTGGAGTTATTATATATATATATAATTAGGGGTGGGGGGCATAGCCCCCCCCCCAAACAGTTTGGTTGTACACTGTCTCGTTTCTGTTAAGAGGGTTAGTAAGTAGTTTTTAAGTTCTGGAAAGGGTTAGTTACTGGAATTCTGTGTGCTTGTCTATGGTTTAAGATTTAGTATGTTGAAATTCAACATTGTAAGCTGTCAGTGAAATGAGAGTCAGTCAAATGAGTTTTACGTCAAATGAAGTTTAGGTCAATTGGGTGTCAGTCAAATGGGTGCCAGTCAAATGAGTTTTAGGTAAAATTAAATTTAGGGCATTTGGGTGTCAGTCAAATGATTTTTAGGTCAAGTGAAGTAGACCCTACTATACACATCACTGATGGTCCTTAAAAGTTTAAAATGGCTTGAACAACCACAGTACCTGGACTTATGCAACTAGCAACTGACCACAACATCATTTATAAACCTCATGGCTGTCCTGCACTAAGCTAATTTCTTCCGTCCTATTATCCAAACAGACCCCTTCATTCAAATGCTAAACTTCTCAACATCTGTAAACCTCAAAAAGCAATATGAAATAGCCTTTACTACTACTCTGTTGCCAAAAAATGGAATTCTATTCCACAAACTATTAGAACGTTAACTTACCATCCTTCCTTCAAGCATCTTCTGAAAGACCACCTATCAAACTCATGGCTCTACTCATGCCATACACCACCTGACTGAACATAAATCTTGCCTATTTTTATCCACCAGTATCTGTAGAGTTTCTCTACCCATCTCCACTTCTTTATCTTCACCTGGCTATCCTACTATCTCTACCACTTTACATAACCTCTTCCTATCCCCTCCCCATTTATACTAATCAATCCTAATCTCTCTCCCCCTTTAGTAACAAGTAAATGTCATGAGTTTAGTTCAATTGTAAATATAATGTGAACTGCCAAAAGGGTGCTCTCCAGAATTGTATATAGTGTATTACTTTGCTTTTTCTCATTGTTCAGTTTGTAACATATGCCTTACAAGTACTGTTGTTTATTTTTGAAGTGTTTAATTTTCAACTGTTATATAATATGTTTGATTTTTTTTTTTTTTGTTAAGTGGAGCTTTTCTCCCCAGTTCTTGTAACCCAGTCGGACTTTCTTGGTAAATAAATAAATTAAATAAATAAATGGGGTTGGCTAGGTCCCTTGAATATCTGTGTGTGTGTGTGTGTGTGTGTGTGTGTGTGTGTGTGTGTGTGTGTGTGTGTGTGTGTGTGTGTGTGTGTGTGTGTGTGTGTGTGTGTGTGTGTGTGTGTGTGTGTGTGTGTGTGTGTGTGTGTGTGTAAAATGTTTTTACTGGGGCAGTGCGCTAATCAATATTGACCAATTTCAGGCTCAGCCTGGGTGAAATACAAAACATTTCACAAACAAAAAATACACAAACATAAGTAATAACAGTAGTTCAGACTAATTACATAAAAAAATTGTATATTCTAGTGAAGAAGCACAGTGCAATGTACAATCAAGCAGAGTGTATTGTACTATATATGCATTAGTTAAAACAGTTAGTCAATCATTAGTAAATCTTGAGAGAGGAAAAGAGACTTAGAAAGTTAGGTGATATGTCCTGTGTTGAAGCAGGAGCATTTGGCTTGGATGATGTGCTTTTTGAGTTGCACTCTGAATTTGGAATACGTGTTAATTTCCTTTATGTCAGTAGGGAGAGCTTGCCAGAGAGTAGGTTCCTGAGAGGAGCAAGCATGTGGAGTGCTGTGGAGTTTGGTTCTAGGGTAATGAGAGTTGGTGTGGCTTGTGAATAGTGTCTCAGGTTGTATGAGGAGGTTTTTTCATAAGTCTAGCTGCAAGGGGAGTAACTGTGAGGAAATAGAGTAGTTTGTAGAGTTGGAATCCTAAAAGTAGATTAGATCTTTGTTTTAAGGGTGTAGACATTTGGCTTTTTCTAGAGTGATACAGTGATGTTCACAGAAAGGTGGAATTGTAATGAACTGGCAATTGCTGTTAGAGATAGTTTCGAGTATGGCAATGTTTTTCTTAAAGGTTCATAGGTATATACTACGCTAATGACCACTGGGGCATTTATAAGCCTAGCCAAGCATTCCAATTGTATCCTGCAAGTTTATGTGCCTTAAAGGTTATTTTAAGGGATATATGCAAGTTTTGGCAAGATTAACAGGCTGCCTCACTCCATTTGAGACAAAGGGGCTAGACACAGGGTGTACTTCTGATTTCCCATCCACTGGTCTAGGTTTTTTTTGGATAAGGTTAGGAAAGAGCTCTGTTTGACACAGATGAGAAACCTGTTACAGAGAAGGGGAATTGTCTAAGACAGATACCTGTCCTGCTAACATGTCCTATTTATGTCACAAGTAAAGTTTAAATCCCTAGAACAAGTAATTCTGATGCTATTCATTTTGTGGATATGTAAATGGTCCATCAGAGTGGGATTCAAGGATGCCTTGTATGCCGGGCATAGATCACCTCTTCTTGAAGACAGAAGCAAAAACTGTGAGCCCAAATTCTAGTTGAGAATGGAGAACACCTTTGCCAATGGCTGCTCTTGCTGGTTAGGATTGAAAAGGGGAGAACCTTTTTGGCCCAGAAGAAGGGGGAGTTTATTTTGGCTCTTAATTTGTCCATTTAGAAATATACGTTTAGTGATTGATCAAGCCAGTCCTAGGTATCTGAAAGTGGAGATTGCCTCCATGGGATAGATGTGTAGTTCAAAGCTACTTAAAGAATCAGGTGCTTGGTGAATTTTCTGTGGAGTTCAAAACAGTGTAGTTTTGGTCTTGGAGGTGTGAGAAGTAGTTTATGGTTTATGAGCCATTGGTGGAACTCAAGAAAGTTGGAGGTGGCAGAGTAAACATTGGTGACTCATAATTATACAATGTCTCCCTATTAATATTCAAAAACGTGCATGCTGATTGGCTAGCCTAACCAGCATGCCCATTGCAAATCCCACAATATACCAACGGAAAAAAGTCCCGTCTCCCGGATTTTTTTCCTTTGGTATAAACTGGCCCAAAAACCTTTTTTTTTTTTTTTTTTACAATAAAAAAAAAAAAAGACAGAAAATGGAGCAACGGAGACTTTCTTTTCTCCATTGCTTCCGTTTCAAAGCCTTGATGTACTGGGTATGAGTGGGAACGCAATTCCCATATGCATGCGCAGTACATCAAAATGCAGATGCAGTATACCACAACCATCGGAAGAACAGCAATCCGCCGTTATACAAAGACATTATTTAAGAAAAGTAAGTATTTTGGTTCTTAAATAATGTCATTGTATAATAGCAATAACCAACTCCGTGGTTGTGTTATATTGAAGATTTACCCACAGTTGCCTTTGTTTAATCACTCGAGCTTCGCCCTCATGATTAAACCACACCAACCATGGATAAATCTTCAATATACCACACCACATCGTTGGTTATTGCTTAAATGACCATGTCATCAGCATAGAGGATAAGTGGGAAATGGGAGAGGTCATAAAGAAGTTTGTTGATGAATATGGAGACGAGAAGAGGGACAAGAATGGATCCTTCTGGTACACTTTTGTCAGTAGTTGCAGATTCTGATTTGGAAGATCCAATTTTTAACTCTGAAGTGTCTTCAAACCAGCGAGTAGTTTCTGGACTGATAGCAATTTCAATTAGTTTGGAGAATTTGGAGAAATCAGTGGTCATCGAGGTCAAATACCTTTGTCAGGTCTATAAATAGGTCACTTATAAGGAAGCCACTATCAAAGTTTAGCAGGATGTCATCAGTTAGAGACCAAAGTGCTATATAGCACTTCGTCCAGGCGAGAATCCATGTTGTTTGGAGGAAAGCAGGTGGTACTGCTGGATATATAGACAGATTTGGGTATAGACTATGCTTTCAAGAAGTTTGCCCAGAACTAGGAGGATGGATATTGGACAGAAGTGACAGGTATATTTTGGATTGGATTGCTTTGGGAGGGGTTTAATTAGAGCATGTTTCCAAATCTGTGGCATGCTGTTTTGTGTGAAACATCAATTATATGTATGGATGACAGGAAGACATAGATGCTCTCTGCAGTAATGTATGAAGCGGGGGTTTACGTTGTTAAATCCAGGATGGGTGCCAGTGTAAATATTCTGAAGTGAAATAGAGACTTTTTTGGGATGTATGCCTCTGAAGTCAAAGTGGAAAATGAATAGTGGTCGGGTGGGCAACGCATGATCTGTGGGAGTCGTGGAGTTTATTGATGGCAGATTGCTAAATTCTTTAAAGAAATCTTCTAAAAAAAGTTCTATTATACCACTTTGAATGTTTTGTAAACACGGTATCACAAAGAGGTTTTCTTCTTGTAAGTAGGTTAGCTCTTTTCAAAAGTGTTTGTGGAATATAAGTGGGTAATTTGTTTCTTTGTATGGAGATTTCTTTTGTGCCTTCTGATGGACTTTTTGACTAGATTGTGCAAGACTATAAAGAAGGTATGGTTGTCAGTTACTGGGGTCTGTTTCCATTTCTGCCATGCTTCAGTTAAAAGATGTTTGTTGTTTGGTGGACAGACATTCAGTTTTGGTGGGTTTATAAAGTCTGGATAAGTGGGAAGAATATGTCTTGCAGCTGGAGTTGAAAGTTGGATAGGCTTACTGCTGTTGTATTAGTGTCATGTAAGGAGGGTGCATGGCTCCAGTTGTGTGCTGCAAGAAAGGTTTTGAGTTTGCCTATATTTGTATTTGTCCAGTTTCTGAAGGCTTTAAATACTGGTAGTAGTTTTATAGAATGGCTGACAATTGTAAAGTTGATTGGGCAATGGTTGCTTAGTTATAGTGGGAGAATGTTTATATTGAAGATGGAGTTTGGTATGTTTGTAATAATCAGGCCGCATTTGGAGAACCTAAGGTTAAGACTTGTTGCTTCTTTTAGAGATGAAGGAGACCTAGGTTTGCTTGGAAAGTACCCCTGTCAGATGCAGATGGTGCAACATAATTGAGAATGAAGTCACCTAGAATGATTATGTCATTATTTATGGGACATTTATTAGGGATGTTAGTAATGAGTGATATGAATATATTTAGGGAAGCAGGGGAAGGTAGATAGGTTGTAGTGATCAATAGTGGCACTATAATTCTATCCCAGTCACAATCAGAACTCAGTCCAACATACACACCTTCAAAGCCCTACTAAAACAATGCTTCATCATCTCATGGCTTTGCTCTTGTATACCACCCCTAGATAAGCTCCTTTATCGTCCCACTCATTGACCTTTCTTTAGATCACAGTATCATAATAGAATACTAGGCTATCAACATGATGGGCCATTTAAAAACAAGCAGAGATCCTCCAATAAAACTGGATAGGTAATGTGTTTATACTTGGACTGGGAGAGATGAACATTTACCATTGAACATTCAAATGCCATAGGTCCATCAGTCAACACCCCTCTTCCACACCTGCTACCTAGCTTACCTCCTAAGCCCCCCCACTCATTAACCTTTCTAACGGATTCCTGATCTCCATCACTCCACATTTCTCTTCCTTATATATCACCTTGTTCACCTCTTGCCTTTAAGAAATTTTCACACTACAGTTTTGTTTTTCTCTGTAACTGTAATAATCTAAA
This sequence comes from Protopterus annectens, assembly GCF_019279795.1. NCBI lineage: Eukaryota > Metazoa > Chordata > Ceratodontiformes > Protopteridae > Protopterus > Protopterus annectens. The sequence goes on from NC_056728.1 coordinate 17,587,661, forward strand.
ACCATAGCTGGAGTTAGGCACCCACCAAACCCGCAGCCACAGGGAGCCCCCGATTATCTCCCCACACATGAGGGACCCCATATCAAGCAGTTGTGGGTTTCTGCATCTCTTCCACTCCTTGCTTGGTGCCTCGTTCATTCGGTGGGCTGTTTAGCACCGTCACGCGATTCCGCTTTTTTTTCCCCCTGAAAGAACTTGCTTCCTTGACTGCTTCAGACAATCAGGTCCCTTGCTTTATTTGCAAGCTGCACTCAATCAGGTCTGCTTCAGTGAAGCAAGAGACCTGATTGGCTGCAGCAGTCAAGGAAGCAAGTTCTAGTTTCCTGATTGGCTTTGCTGTAATATGGGGTTTGTTGGGTCAGTTCTGTTGATTATCGGTGTTAGGCACACATCTGAACTGCCCAGATTTATTAAGAATATCCAGATTTTTGCTTTATATTTTTGGTTTGTTCTTCATAAAATGTGGTTTTCTTACACATCAATGAGTACTGAAGTCACTAAATAATGGCAGACATTTAAGTTTCAGACTATTTATCCTTCAGAAAATGTACGCTAAAGCAAAGCCTGAAAGCAAGTTTGTAAGTTTATATGAGCAATATTTAAAAAGTGTCCCTATTTTTAAGCCTTTGCACCCCCATTACTTTTGGCTTTGTCCAGATTTTTCACTTTAAGAGGTTGAGAGGTATGCTGTGAGATGGATGGAGGATACAAGTTTTCCTGGAACGACCGTGGGACCAGCAAAGCATCTGTATTTTAACTGCCCTTGTAAGGGCAATTTCTAAAATATCGGCTGAAAAACTGTCCTTTTGAGGGCAATTTAAAAGGGCTGAACAGGTCTTGTCTGTGTGTAGGAGAAGCAAGCAGAGGATTAGTAGTAGCCTTCTATCAACTGCAGAAAAGGTAAGTTGCTGGGTTTATCTTTTGCTGGGAGGGTCAAGGAAACCTAGAGAGAGGACTGTATAACTTTTTTTCTGCATAGTTCTTATGCTAAGGTGATTTGGGGGGTGGGGGGTGAGGGGCTATGGTTGTAACAGTTTTATGTTATCTTTGTCCAGAATTCTTCTGCTAAGAGACTGAGGAAGGAAGGCTTGTTTGTAATTAATGTCCAGATTTGATGTAGTTTTTTTATCTAGTCTTGCAGAAGAATATTCATTATTGCATTTTTGTTTTGTGTACAATTGTGCCGAAATATTGGTAGTGGGGGGATAGTGGCTGTGAGAATGCTGCAGAATATACAGCTGTTTTAATGTATACCAATGCAAATACTGTTCTGCTAGTATGTTTTGTGTATACTGGCAATGCTTACAACTATGCCTGATTCTACACCTTTGTTCTATGATAATTGTTTGCTCTGTCCGGAATTATTGTGCTGAGAGGTTGGGGAGTTAGTGGCTGTAATAATGTTGTAGAATGTACAGCTGTTGTTTTAATATATAATAATGCAAACCCTGTTATACTAGTATTGTGTACATCGGCAATGTTTACAACTATCCCTGATGGTATGCCTTTGCTCTATGATAATTTTTTGCTCTGTCTGGAATTATTGTGTTGGGAGGGGGAGTTAGTGGCTATGAGAATGTTGCAGAATGCACAGCGATTGTTTTAGCGTATACTAATGCAAACCTTGTTATACCAATGTTGTGTATACCAGCAGCGTTTACAACTATCCCTGATGGTCGCCTTTGTTCTATGATAATTTTTTGCTTTGTCTAGAGTTATTGTGCTGACAGGTTGGTAGGGAGGTTACAGTCTGTGAGAATGTTGTGCAATATTCAGATGTTTGCCTGGTATTTATCTATTTTCATTAAAATGTGGGGTTACGCAATGCATTTTACTGCAAAATCTGTTATTTCAGCATCTTTATTTGCTAGTAAGCACATTGTTTTTTAATGTAATGCCTTTGTGTTTTTATCTTACTTTCACTTCATCCAGATTTATTCTGCTGAGACACTGGGGGGTAGGGGCTGTGAGTGACAGTTCTGCAGAATGTACTGATGTCTTAATGCGTGGCAGTACAAACCCTGTTCTACTATCGAAGTTGATCATAGCAAAGTTTAAAACTATCCCTGATGTTACACCTTTGTTCTGCAGTTTTTGACTTTGTCTGGAATTGTTAAGCTGAGAGGTTAGGAGAGGGATAGGGGCTGTGAAAATGTTGCACAATGTTTAGATGTTTGATGCATGCTACTGCAAAATCTGATTCTAGCATCATTATTAGTTCATAAGCCCAGTATTTTACTTGCTGGGGGCCCCCAAAATGCTAGCACCCGCCCTGCTGAAACTTGTCTGAAATCACCTCCTTCTGTGAATTATACAGCTTCTCTGAACTTACAATCTCCCTATCGTATTTCCACCTGCATCTTGTAACATTTATGTACTATAGCCCAAAGGATTTCTCTGAATTATGTCTACACTATGCTTCAGTATCTTAAGGCTGAAATTGACCTGCAAAATGTGACTGTTAGTTAATGAAATACTGTAAGTGAATTGCAAAATACGTCTGCTGTACTAAAACCAAACTCTTCTAACTTGTAAGTTAATTAGATTTCTATAGCAATGATTTCCATACTACTGCAAATGCACATTTACCTACTATTTAACTGCAAGTGTAATTTACCTGCCACAGTTCTTAGTATCACATGCTTTACATATCTGAGCCTTATTCTCATTATGTTGTGTTGCACCTGAAATGCTTATTAAACCATGTGAATTTAAATAACTTGTAATTTTAACTTATTATTGTTTGTTACACTGGTGTTGTACTATTTCTCTTGGAGATTTTCTCCCTGACCTTCACTGAAAAGGGGCTATTAGTGCAATTCAGACTTTCCCAGTAAATGAAAGCAATCAGTGAATAAATAAATTAAAATAAGTCCAACATCAGTACAGATGCATGGATGCAATTTCATATTATGGCCCTTAAATGGAACCTGGATATATTTACAAAAACAGAGAGCATGTCATACTCTTAATGTGTTCTTTTGGGTGCCTAAAATGTCACTTAAGTGAAATGTACACTATACCAGAGTATATTAACATTCATAATTTTATCTGTATTATCATAGAAGGTTACTAGGCTCATGGCCTTGGGACTCTTCCAGGCCTAGCCAAGAGTTTATCCCCAAAAAGAAACCTCAGTCAGCACCTGTCTCCCCTGTCAATAAGGGACACAGGTGGAACCCCTGGTACAAATTTGTGGTTTCCAATCCACTCATCAATGTTGAGCTTGAAGAGTGTCAGCGAGGTACTCTGTTTGATGTGTATGGGAAGTCTATTCTGGTGACGGGGCAGCCTCTGGTAGACAAACCTGTCTCTCTAGCATGTTTTGTTGATGCCGCATATTAGATTAAGGCCTTTCAAGTGGGTAATGCGCGAGGAGTTAGACTTATGGATATGCAGCATCTCTAGTAAGACAGGGTCTGAGATTGCCTTGTAGGCGAGACACAGATCACCTCTGAGCAATCTGTACAATACCAAGGAGAATGATAGTGATTTGAGACTGTCTACACAGGACAGGTTTTGGAGGCCATGGATTTTCTTTGTGAGGTATTTCTGTGGCCTTTCCATTTGGCGCAAATGTTTGGAGAGGTACATACCAAATGGGGCGTACTCAATTACTGGTCTAATGAGGGAGGAATATAGAGAGGTAATAACCTCTTTTTTCCTGGATGCAATCCCTTTACTTATGGGATGAACCAAGTAAAAGGCTTTTCTGACCACTGCTGCTGCATAACGGTCAAATGTGAAGTTATCAACCTGAGTAGTCAGGCCTCTCACCACAGGTTGTGTGTTTAGGGGGTTGTCATTGATGTGGTAATCAGTAGGGGCCATATTTCTGCCGAATGATATGATGGTGCATTTTTTTGCATTTAGCTTAAGGCCATGACTTTGGCACCAGTCATTAGTTGCTGTGAGACCCTCCTTCAATATGTTAACATTTGGGGAGTCAATAATAGCATCCAACTTACAGTTGTCCACAAACTTGGTCAGGCACAGGCCTTTTGTCTTTGTCTGGACCTCTGAGAAGTAGATGCCAAAGAGTAGGGGACCTAAGACAGATCCCTGGGGAACTCCACTAGTGACAGGTCTGCTATCAGAGGTGGAGGTGCCTATTTTGACCTTGAGGGTCCTGTCAGTGAGCCAGTTGGCCACCCACCTGATGAGATAGGAATTTATGCCAAGTTGTGTTAGCTTTGCAATGATGTCCGAGTGGGGGTTTGTCTCAAAGGCCTTGGCCAAGTCAAGGTAAGCTGTATGTACTGACTTTCCCTCATCAAGGGCCTTGGTGACTGTCTCAAAGAAGTCAATCAGGTTCAACAGGTAAGATCTGCCCTTGATGAATCTGAAGTGGCTGGGGTCACGTGCTTGGTGATTGCCTATGTCCTTGTTTATGAGATCCATAATAATATGCTCTATGGCTTTACAGATTAGACTTGTCAAGCTAATGGGGGCGATAATTTCCAGGGTCAGTAGTGGCATCACCTTTGTGCAAGGGGATGTCAATGGCAGTTCTCTACTCTGCTGGAATGAAGCCTGTACTTAGGCTGTGGTTGAATAGGGTGCTCAATGATGAAGCCAGTTCTTGCTGGAGATAGTACAGAATACAGCCTGGGATACTATCAAGTCCCATGGAAGCTGTGTTCTTTGCCTTGGATAGGGCCTTTAACACTTGATCTATGGAGATGTGAGGTGCAGGACAAGTATCGGGGATGTCAAAATGGCCTTTGGGGGGACAGGGAGGTGAAGTTTACACTGAGTCTGTTAGCAGGTTGACTAACTCAACAGGATCAGTGTAAGTAATACTGTTAAGTGCTTATTTGGAACAAACCTCGGCTTTGCCATAGAGGTTCCTGACATAACTGAAGAAGGCTTTTATGGTTTCCCTTTGTTTTGGAGGCTAGTTTTGATTCATAATTGGCTTTGGAGGTTTTCACTAGTGATCTAATTTGCTTATTGAGGCTAAGGAGGGAGTTTTTCCAATTTGGAATTTGTTCCTTTTTGCCCCTGAACAACAGTTTCTTCCTTTTGCTGTAAAGTCTGTTGACAGAGGATGTCCACCAAACATGTTTGTGTTTCCTTGAAGAGTAGATTTTAGTTCTGTTGGGTATGGCTGAGTCCATGCAGTTGTACAGGTGCTTGTATACTGAATTGGCCTACTGCTCAGCATAGTTGTCTGCATTCTCTGAGGGGGGTGGTGGTGTGAAGCTACAGATACCCTCCCTTAGGAGGTTGTAGCCAGCTTTTGAGAAGATTTTAGCTCGATTATGACTGGGGGGAAGTTGGATGGGATAGAAACTTTGAACAAGACAGTCCGATAATCTGATCTCACCAGGGAAGAACATACTATGGGAGTGGTGCAGCAGTCACTCATGTTGGTGAGAACCAAGTCCAGAATGTTATCTCCCCTTGTGGGGGATGAGACGAGCTGGCCTAGTGCATTAGAACTGATGAAGTCAAGGAATCGCTGAGTGAGTGTATTAGTGCAGGAATAGTTCACCCAATCTATGGTGGGGAAGTCACCAAGGATCTGGGTGTTATGAGGTACCTTAATGGAGTCAAGTAGATCCAGGTAAGAGAAGTAGGTGTCCTGAGTCATGGGGGGGGGGGGGGTTATAGCTGGCTATAACTTGGATGGGTGTCTTGCAAACTGTAATTTGCACCTGGAGTAGTTTCAGTGTATCATGCTTGCAGACCAGTCTGGAGGTGTGCCTACCCTTAATGGAGATAGAGACCCCATCACCCTTAGTCTTCCCAACCTCATTTTGCGGTCAGAATGTGTGGAATGAGGTATAGCCTGGTAAGGCAGGGGTGCTCTCCGCAGCCCTGAACCAAGCTTCCATGACTGCACAGACATCTGCATCTTCCAGTGTGAGGAGAGCCGCCAGTGAGTGCATTTTCAGGTTAATGCTCCTAGTATTAGGCAGCAAGACCTTCAATTTACTTTTTGAGAGATCTTTTATGTTGGAAGATTTGTCTTTGGGACCTTGATAAAAAAGGCACAATAAGGGAGGCGAGAGCCTTGGCCAGGATCCGGAATCCCAGTAGTGACAGGTGTAGGCCATCTCTGGCAAAGCAACAAGGCCTGTCAACCATGTCATCCCAGGCAGACAGATACTGGATCCCCTTGGAATGACAGCAGAAACTAAGCCAATTGTTGAAGTCAAATATTTTTGGTTGGTATGGTGGTAAGATTCTTGGTGAAGGTACAATGCTACTTATGACTAGTCACACCTGCCTGGGATGCACACTCTGAGAGCTCAATCATGTCTCTCTTTAAATAGTCTAGGGAGGTACATCTCAAGTCATTCACACCAACATGGACAATGACAGAGTTGTACCTATACCTGTTGTGGAGAGACTTATGAGCATGTGTGATGTGGTGGATTTTGACACCAGACAAACAACTGACTGTTACCTTCTCCTTGTTGAGCCTGGTGAGGGGGAAATCGGTGTGTCTCACAATTGAGTCGTCAATGACTAGTATGTTTTGTTTGCTGTTATGCCTTATGGGCTGTGATGGTTTATTGTTTTGCCTTATGGGCTGTGTTTGTGAGACAATGGAGTGTTGTCTACTGTGTCTGATGTGTTTGGTGTTGTGTGTGGAATGTTTGTGAGTGTGTTTTGGAGGTATCTGCTCTTTAGGTAAGTTTTTATTGAGGACCTCTACATAGGTGCATGTGTGTTGTGCTTGGCTATGTGATGTGGGTGGTGTGGTGTTTGTGCTGGCAAACTCCTCTTTGTCAGGAGTACTGACTGTGCCGCAAGAGAGCATGGATTTCAGGTTACTGATGTAGATGCATTTTTCACAAGTAGAATAATTAAGTGCTAGGAGAAGAGGGCTGTCCATAAACATGAGGCAGTTACTACACTGTCCCAGTATGCCCATGTCGCTGGCAGAAGAAACTGACAGGAATTGTCTAGACATAGTGTTCCGAATACTTGGCAGACATGGAGAGAGGATTTTGATAAGGGTTTGTCTACAAGAGTGCAGACCACAAAAACCTTAAATGCAAAGTAACTGGCCTGAAGCATAAGTGCTAAAACCAAAACTAAGATACTTAGAATAACAGATAAATTTAATCAGGCTACTAGCAAGCAGTAATAAATGCAGCAGAATAAAAGCACTAGAAAACTTAAGAGCACACAGTAAAAATAAGGTGATAAAGTAGGAAGAACACAATTACAGTAAAAGCAGATAAATCAAGTGTATTTTTATTTTTAGTGGAGAGGCAGGAAACAGAAATAGTTCAAGATTAAGAAACTAAGGGGGTTGTGCTTCCCAAATGCTCTCTCTGTATTTAGAAGACTGAGTAGATGAGATGGGACAGGGAGGAGTGTCCAAAATCAAAGAAGCGAGGGGGTAGTCCTTCCCAAATGATCTCACTGTACTCAGTTGAGTGAGCAAATGAGACGGGAATGGGAGGAGTGACCAAAATCGATTTTACAGCAGGGGAGGGCGATTCCAAAGCCACCAACTTTAAGAATACAACAACACTTGGAGGGAGGGCAGGAAAAACAAACACTACAGGCCGAATACAGAGGACAAATATATAAATGCAGTACAGTGCAAACAAGTGCAAAAAATATACTTATTATTTGGTATATCAGACGGTTGTAGAGTCCAACATAGCCAGGCAGTTACCTCTGCTAAAGCTTTGCACAAATTCACAGAATGTAAGTCTTTGCACTAGTCTTGTGTGCTTATCAACTAAAATTT